>NC_134569.1:47330276-47480276 GCF_050947875.1 Dermacentor variabilis | reverse complement strand
ATCTCAAGGTAGCCTCGCAGCTACCTTGAATCGCTCCTCGAGTGAAGTTAGTGCGTAAACATGGCTGCCTTGCGATCTGTCGCTCGCCTCGTCAGCATTTTCCGATGGACGCCAGTTGCCTCCGTAGCTTATCTTGGTTTAACCGTGCTGCGCATTTTCAAGGGCTTCGTTTTAGGGACCGTTGCAGTCCTCTGGAGCGCTTCGGCACCGGAATTATTCCACTGCAGCGCCGAGACAGATCGGCCGTCCTGTCACGAAGACTGCGAGCTGGTGCAGTGATTGTCGTCTTACTCCGTGCATGAGCCAGTTGATGACCTGCACACGGGTATTCTTCGTGCCAGTGCTCCGAACCTACTATCGGCGTCAGTGCATTCACGTGTCAGTTCCGCATCAGTTCAAGCACGGCGCGATACATAACTGCGGCGGACTTCGAACTTGCAAAAAGAAAACAGCTACGAAGATTCCTGTCACCAGTGGGTGCATTGCCTGTGTGCGTGTGTCGCTTGCGCGAGCGCCGGCCGTCGCCCCGTCGGCGCTGTTTGTACTCAGGAAGATCGTCACTGCCTACGCTAATCCAAGGACGGCGAAACACGCCGCAGCAAAGCGAGCATCTTTGTAAACGAGCAGGTGCGTTCACTTTAATTTTTGCAATTTTCTTTAATTTGATGCGGCTAGTTGCGCTAAGGAAAATAAGAAATGGACTGTAATTTCGCGCGGACCGTGTGCAGTTGGTGCAATTTAAAGTCGTAAGCAATAATTACGTAATCCTTGCTTCAAACCATTCAGTTTAATTAGCTTGTCATCCCTATGAAGATCCAAGCTCAACGAGGAAGTCACCAACCATGAAATGGCATTCAGAATTATACCTGCACGTATACACAGGTTAATGTAATATTTTGTTCGAATAAAAGAGACAGAATAACAATACAACAGAGTAGAGTTTTGTGCATCACATTATTTTTTATTGCGATAAATAAAGGTGTAGCAGTGTAGTGACAGCACCTTATACAGACAGTGCAAGCAAGTGGTAGCAGATATATCTCGCACACCTTTATTGCGAACATCCCAGCTTTCTACAGGGTTCATTATGTAAGTGTTAGATCGCTGTTGTCGGTCTTGCTGAGCAAGCGGTAGACCCGCTGAAAAATGTTTCTTTGCAAATAAAAATAAATAAAAACAGTATGAGCTAATTATAGTACAAAAAAATCGCGCTCTAGAACACAAACTTCTTAAAGTAATGTATTATTACGAAATGTAAACTAAAGAAAACGAATACAGTACTTAAGCTAGTTTCATGGACCTTCTTTAACATCGTTGTATGTTTATTACCAACCCCTTCTCTTTGCAGGAACCAGGTTGCCAACACACGCACGAAGAGCAACTGCCTTTCCAACTGTGCTGTGTGTGCTGCGCTTACATTGGTGTGCAAGTGGAGGAGAGGTCCAGTTAATGTCCTGCTGCACTATAATAGCCGTCGAAATATTCTGCTTAAGACATCTATCATTTTCCTGATATCCTACCCCCCAGCTCAAACGTCACCACTAAAAGCAGTTTGACCGCATGTATTTGCCTTCACAGACGCGTTGTAGCTGAAGTCATTGTATTTTTCATCCAGATGGCCTTTCTTCAGTCATATTTATTAAGTCAGTATGTACCCCTTAATAATTTATGGTCAATTCAAGTGCCAATTTTTTTTCTAAAACAATAAATTAACATTATTCTCGCCTTTTTGTACTTTGATAGTATGCAATACAGCGTGAACTCTGATCCTACAAACAGAATGCAGTAATGAAGGAGAAGAAAGGGGGTTGACCGAGGGGCGCGATTTTTAATAATCATATCATGAGAAGCCAACAAGCAAAGTCACCGAAGACAACATAAGGGAAATTACTTGTACTTACTAATTGAATTAAAGAAATGATAAATTAATGGCAATGAAAGTGGATGAAAAAACAATTTGCCGCAGATGGGAAATGGTGCAGTTCTAGTAGTAGTAGTAGTAGTTAGTTCTAGTAGTAAAATGTAAATACACAAGAAAGTGGATGGGAAAACGGTGCCGCGGTAGCTCCATTGGTTAGAGCATCGCACGCCTATGGCAAGTTTTCTCAACCACTTTCATTGCCATTAATTTGTCATTTCTTTAATTCAATTAGAAAGTAGAAGTAATTTCTCTTCTGTTGTCTTTGGTGTCTTCGTTTGTTTGTTTCCAAGGATATAAACAGAAGGAGTAGTACTGCTGACAAATATATTCTAGACTAAAACACCATCTCTGTTCAAGACAGTAGTCTGTCGGGTGTAGCCACCCGACGGCATGCAGTGGTAAATTCTTGTAGAATATATGCTGCTTCTACCCTGCTTCTAGCTTCAGCTTAAGATAAATTACGACGGCCCGAACAATGAGTTTCTTCCATTGGATGCGGATGGTAGTTGGCTTCAATGGGGCTTGCAGAACTTCAGCAACTGACCGAGGTACACTACCCAGGGTAGCAGCGTGTCTTGTGGGATCCCAAAATAGGCCAAATGGTGATGCAGACTGTCACAATGACAATGCTGAAAAATACAGTATAGAGCGCATTACTACCGTTATTTCAGAAAAGCTGAGATCAACCACAAAGCTATGGCATATTTTTAATCTACACTTGCTCATGCTAAAGTAGCTTCAGCATGCCACAAAATACTGAAGTGCTGGCTACAAATACTACGAAAGTGTTACTTCACAATTGTGCGCAACAAAAAGATCCTGTCGCAGCTGCAAAGCACCACGGGCAACTGATGACCTCGCCCATCATATTCATGCGATTTAAAACAAAAATTATATGACAGCTGAAGGGGAATAAAAAATTAATTTGATTTCATTGACCTGGCTTTTTCATGTTTGTGGTTCTAAATAACACGGTGTCCATTTCGCCATTTTGTGAATGTGGGGACACGTAACATGAATATTTTTACAAAGTTTATGAAAATAAGCACAGACTAATTAGCGGGTAGGTTAGTCAAGTACTTCTTCAGCGCCTAGCTTTCAGGGAAGCGAGCTGCTGCGATTTGTACAGGCAGGCACCATATCTATCGTTGCTTTCAGGTCTGCCAGAAGCCTTACTGTGCAGCACAGGCGTTTATTTTTTCATCAGCTGGTCCTTCCAAAGCCCACATCCTGCACCAGAATGCCAAAACATTTATGTAGGCAGGGCGCTCGCGCGCTAAGTAAATTCAATATACCTATGCAACGGAAAAGAAAAGACGTAGCCCAACTAAAAATATGTCGAAATTGCGTGAACTTGAAAGCATAGTTTACGGAACGCACATCAGCTGCTACCACATAGCACACTGAAAAAGCTAAGACGAAAAAACAAATGGCGGTGAAGTATTGACAAGTGAATTTTCGGAAGATTAAAACATTGCGTAGCGCATATGTGAAGTGAGAAAGCACAGGAAATGCAGGCACCAGTGCTGGCTCGTTGACCATATGTGCTACAAGTTGAGCAAGCCGACTGACCACCACGTCTTCTAAAACAAAGTACAGGACTCAAAAGACGCTTTTTTCTCCCAACCTGCTGGAGCTACGCACTCAACCATATACGCATTCTGCCACATGTATACTGTAACTGCTTCTCCTCTACCGAAAGATTTCATACGCGATACTGGAATGATCGTTGGATGCAGGCGCCGATCCGTACCTTCCACATTTTCGTTTAAAAAAGCGAAACCAACAACAGATTGTCGTGCCGAATCTGCCACAAGTTCCCATTAGCAAAAAAAATATATATATGTGTTTTGCACAAGCTTATGCTGCCTCGAATATGTTCCAGGTACTAATTAATGCCTGCAACATAAGCAACTGGAGTCAATCATGCTTGTGCACATCGGAAACGGCTTATCGACAGCGCCGCGGCAACCTCAAGAAAACCTCATTAACATACTGTGCTTCCATGAAAAAATGGCTCACTCACCCATATTTTCTGTCCTGTTGTTGCGTTCAGCAAACTCGCAGCACCACTCGGTCTTGAAGGTAAACAAAGCTGCCCATCGGCCGTTCCATCTGTGGCCTCAGAAGTCATTCAGGCTCGGTCACCATACGCAGAAGGACAGAATTGCCCATCATAACCGCGTTTAACAACCGCAACGTCAGTCACCAATGAAACACTAGGAAACAAACAGCAGCGGACAAATGCCGGCGGAAATTATGAGCCATGAGCCATGCTCTCAGCTGTTGGGATGCGATTGTTGCCAGACCTCAAACACAGCTCCCGCTTGCTCTATCAGTCGAGCGCTCACAGTGGCAGCGTTGCCGAGATAAAGTTGTGCATTGCGCCGTGTAAATTGTTTGATTAGGAGGACGAATGAACTGAAACACATATTTGTCTTAAATAATGGGACCTTTAATAAGCACATTGAAGAATAGTCTCGATATCAGACGCTTTTCTCGGTCGATACACTTCACTTAAGTCGAGGGCGCATTTTCAAGGCGTTCCTTGGCGGAGGAAAGGTGAAGTAGCGTTCATGAAACGCAACGGCGCCTTGAGTGAAGGAAGCCCCGTCGCCTCGACTTGGCTGAGTCGAGGAGAAGCTTCAAGTGAAGGCGTGTTTAAGAATACGGGGGTAAAGCTGGTACAGCGCAACAGGACGAAACAAGCCGACCCGACCAGATACTGGAACAGAGTGTTGACTTCCAACAAAAGTCAGCGCTCTGTTCCTGTATCTGGCCGGCTCGGCTTATTTCTTCCTTTCAGTGTTGCGCTGCACGATCTTTAGAATGCAATACCAACTCGCCCAATCCTCAACCCTACTGCTTTATTTAGCCCGAGACGCCGTAATTGGGGCTGAAAGCTTGTAGACCCCAGATGCCACTAGAAACGCTGAAAATTTCCCGTTGTTTAAAAGAATACTATAGAGTAGTGCTATACCAGTATATGCTGGTGAAGTATTCTTTGAAGGCTTTCATGCCTTCGGTGAAAAAGTGTGGAATACTAGCAGAGGTAATCAATGCTAAATTTTCTTATGAAAAAAAAAAAGATGTTCTTGCCCTATCCGCAGTGGCGGAACCTTAAGTGTGACGTCGCGGATAGCAAAGTGTATCTTCCTATTGATGCTGATTTGGCGCAGGAATAGGTATTAAAACTACCCACCTCCATTTCTTGGTTCCCTTAGAAAGTAGCAAATAGCAAAATAAACAGTGCAGTTCAGTTATAAACATCAAAATAGAGTAATACTTCACTTACACAAAGTCAGTGCGATTTCAAAAAAAAATGTTCGTTGAGGTTCAAAGTCACTGAGGTGTCACATTCGCTTAGAAGCGTGTTATAAGAAAGAAAGAAAAAGTCAAACAGCATTTGGCCGCTCGTTACGATATTAAACTGCATCGCCTAAAATTATGCTGACGTTTTGGGCAACGTACTATTAAGTGCGACATTCAACAGCGAGAGTACAGACAGGTGGTACAGCTTGGTTAAAGTCTTCACTTACTCGCGTTTCTGAAAATGCGATTCGACTATAGGTTTTGCAACATTAATGATTATGTTATACTAACCTTTAGCCTCTTACAAGTGGCAGGTTTTGTTCCCCTTGCGTATGCAGTACACCATACTTTGTTCACTGGGCGAACTTGCCGTACTCACGGAGCTGCTCTCGGAAGCAATCGATAGCTCGAAAAGGTCAGCTCCCGTGCATGCGATATCTTTCTATTTGCTGCTGTAACTACGACATGAAGTTAGGCAGCTGGTTGAACTTGGCGAAATAGTGGCCTTCGTGTGTATTGGTTTCAGACACGCCGAGGAGTTAGCGGGAAACAAGGCTGATGAGCCTGATAGTGTTCCGATCTCCCAACACGGATCAAGTTGTACCGCAAGCACTCAGAATAAAAGCAAGAGGGAGCACAATTCATTTTACTCCACAATTTTTTTTTAAACAAACAATGCGCGAATTATTCGAATCTGATTTCTAAACGCAAAATTTAGGAGTTTCGCCCGAAGGGTGAACCACTGATTGCGAAAGCAAGGTATAGCAATGCGCTCGAACTTATCGGACGGTGTTCAACCAATACGCGGGTCCGACTAACGCGGGCGCAACGTACGCGGGTGCGCGAAAATTTCTGGCACATTTACAGGCTTTAGCGCGCCGTGTACGGTCTTTAATGACATCGCACAGGCGCACTACGCTGCCGGTAAGGACCCGCTCCAGTAAAATGATATCAATTTCGTGGTTGGGCCCTTATATTGCTTTGCACCTTTAATATATAATAGTCTGAGAACATTTCGGATAAATAGGCACGCGATGTTATTTTTCATGACATTTGTTTGCGGGCTTCCATTTTCAAAAGTGGGAGGAATAATATAATCAGGAACTTAAGACCTGGTATGAGCAACGACAGTGATTGAATAGTGTAGCAATATAACCCACGTATACAGCGTGGAAAAACATTTAGCATACATATGCCTAAATATATTCGGAGCCTCACGGGCGACGCCAACGCCGATGGCGGTGGCGATGACGATGACGATGACGAAAATTCGCTTGATTGATTGATTGAAAACTTTATTATTCCACCGAGCTGGGGTGCCCGCCTTTTAACCTACACGTAGGTAGGTGGAGGGGGGGGGGAGGCCGAAGCAGTCCCCGCGCTTATAGTGCCCACATAATTGATGTCGCAATAAAATCGATATATTCCTTCTTTATCAATAGGCGACTAACTACCTATCGATAAACTGCCTTCGGACGAAACTCCTAAAGTTTGCGTTTAGAAATCAAATTAGAATAATTCCCGCATTGCCAAACCCACGGAATCGCAGAATGTTGGGGTGAGAAACTACAAAGCGGCGTCGTGATCCGCCTCCCGGTTTTGCGCGATCTCTAGCTTACCGAGGCCCTTGCTCACAGCAACAGGGGCGTAGGGAAGTCTCCGGTATTTTAGGAAAGCAAGTTACTAGTGCAGCTTTACTAAGGGTACCTCTTTTGTGTATTTAGTGTCCCCTTAAGGATCCAAACTGAGAAAGAGAAGTGCGTGTACGCCATTGTTGCAAGACAAGGCACCTGAGCTGGCGATTTCGTATTTAGGCGGTTGCAAGAAGAAATAAGTTATTTTTTTTTTCATGGGAGTCGTGCCGGAAAAGTGATTTTTTTTATTGAAAGAAAAGAAACAAAGAAATTTGGTCACCTGTAATGGTGTCGGCTGCTCCTTCCCACGTAATGCAATGATAATAAGAAAAAGTATTGTAAAATAACAACTAGTATAATCAAAGATGAAGAAAATCTGGAGCGCAGTAAGATAAGAGCGCAAATAAAGACCACATATATACATAGTCCTAGACACTGAAACGCAGACTCAAGAGACTGAATACAGACTGACTGTATGTGTTGTGTCCATGAAAAGTGTAAAAATAACTATAATTGAGATGATAAAAATTTAAGATAAAATGAATACAAACATCCAGGACACCTCTGTCGTTGAGGTGACTAGCACCGGCACTGTACACTGCACGTGGCGTGCCCTGCGCTTGGACAGCTTTACGGCCTCTTCGATTGCGGGCTGCTTGACAGGAGCGAATTCGAAAGCGCGTTTTCGGCCGCCATTTCCGCTAATGAGATCGGAGGAGGAGAAGAGTGGCCAGCGACGGCTCTCCCTCATGCCGTGCTTCGTGCGAAAGGAACGACGGCCACGCTCCGGAAATGAACGCTCACTAGACCGGAACTGCGTCATCGTGGCACCTCCCGGCGCCCCATTTGCGAAGGCGTTTGTGCAACCCACTTGGAATTCACAGTTACGCGCTTGCCTCTTTAGAAGCGTGCAGGATTCCAGAAGCCAGTGAGTTCGTTACGTGGCCGCTTATCAATGAAATTCACTTTGTCAGTCAATAGGATAGGTCTATGTAACTTCTCAGAATAATCTTTGTATCGTAAGGATACTGTCCATACATGTAGGCTTTCCACAATTGATGGACTGTGTTTTGTCTATAGCGCAGCCAATGCTACCCATGCGTTGAAGGCGCCAACTCCGCACTCACGGCCTTGGGATTTTAATCGAATGCTATTGATTCGACGTCTGTGGACTAAGTGTAAGCGAAAGCAAAAATTTATATGCAGAAAAAGAAAAGATATGTACGATGTCTGCGGGCGACCTATTGACTGTCGATATGGATTTTTATGTGGCCGTACTGTGTTGCACTTTAAGGACAGCTGGCTGTACGACGACAACGCGACCGATCTTACAACGGTTTAGCCACCAGTCAATCGCCCTTCGACCTCGGTCAATTCAGGCCACGGTTAACGGATTTTAGTACTTGGAAATCGACAGTCTCTCAATATGTAAAACGCAAGAAACAGACGGAACTCCCAGTCTATCGGAACTGTCAATGTACCACGCAGATATACCTCTGATTCATCACAAGACATAAATTCGCGTATCAGGCATGCACTTTCTCGCACAAGAAAGTTCTACAAACTTCCATTCTTATCTAAAGACAGTCTATATATCTATCTAAAACAGTCTATTTATGAGCTGTCGGTCTTAAGCTTTCTCAGGTGTTATATGTAGGATGTCTATCTCGATTAAGTAAAAAAAAAATATCTAAAATTCTTTAGGGAAGTAAGAATGTCTACGTGACGTCTGTAGATCAACCTCCCCTATAGGTACGAGAGAATACTTCTAGCATCCTCAACACTGCCCAGATTTAGATGATGGTAGTATACAAAAGTAAGTCGTGCTTCAGAGAAAAAAAAAAAAGAAAGATCAGTGAACAAACGAACGCATGGATGAATGAGAGAAGGTGTTCACACGGGCAACTGGAGAGGGAAATATTTCTCTCTCTATGCTCGTTTTATGAAACAAATATACAAAACTACATCAAATACCGACTTGCCATGCCCTCGCTGCCCAGTAGGACGTGGCGTCACGAAATTTTTTGGCGACACACTTCACGCTCCGGTGCTTTGGCGGGGACGCCCCCTTACCGAGATTAGAAGCGCCGGTCAAATACGCGGAAAGTCGAGATAGTAGCTACCGCTGGAATAACAGAGCCAGCAGCACTCGACCATGGATCGAGCCCGAACGCAGATTAGCGTACGAGGTATAGTGAGAGCGAGGTTCACGTGAAGGACACACTGGTATTCACACGCTCGTAATAGCGCTCGTTTAAAGTGGGGTGCCAGAAACTTCGTTAACTGGGAGACCGCCAAAAGAAAGGTGGATGCGAAAGACTTGTTGCAGCTATACGTGAACAGATCTGTGTCATTACATCATGGTGCCGAACATTTGACAAACTGAGTTGTCGAAATGTAAAATGGCAGCTGGCTCTAGTTTTGATGCTGAGTATGTGATACCTCCACTTGTCACAAATGTTCATGATTCTTCTTTCAACCTCTCCTGTTAGACACCATTTTAACCAAACTATAGAACTGATTCTTAAATTGCGTGCTTGACCTATATGTTTCCTGGAATTATTAAAAAATAATTCAGCGGCATGATAAGGAAAACGTTTGTCATGCAAATTTTGCATGACGGAATAGTTTCTATTGCATCGACTGCAAATCACAACGCAAAATTAACTCTTCAAGCTAAGGGAGATGCAACTACCAAAGTATTCCTGCATGTGATGCCAACAGTCTTTGAAGCCAAGGAGAGAAGAGGGAAACAGTCGCCGGCTTATGTTTGACTTCCGTTGAGTGTCTTGCCTCTTATAACTTCATGTAGCGTTATTTCTCTAAATAACGAGGCGCCAAGTTCTCCTGATCGTTCTAGAACATTTTTTTGCGCAGAATGTTGCATCCGTGTAGCGGTTAATGCAGAATAGCGACGTTCTATAAGAGGAAGCAAAATATCTGCTTTGCTTGTTGGAGCGAATAACCACGAAATTCCGCATATAGTACGATGTTTCCACGCCCATTTCGGCGCATCAAACTTACTTCTGAGTTTTTAGGGGATTATGCATTTTATTAGTACAAAACATATACTAGGTATCCGTTTAGATAGTTCACAATTCCTGTTGTTAGCTGCATCATTATTGTAGTTAGACAGTCATCTTGAATAACAGGCCGGAAGTTCACGCAAGGCAACGTCCTCGTCTGTGCTTTTTCCTCACATCCATGCAGACTTCGTAAGGAAATAAATGTAATTAATTTCTTGTTACCAGGTATGTTTCTGGTAACCTTGTAATTGAACGATTGTTTTTACTCAGCAACACTCAGTGTAATTCAATTATTTTGTTGAGTAATCAGTTACACGTAACCAGTTCCATTTTTGACGAAACAAATTCTGATAGGCGACGAAGCTTTGAGCACTTAAATTTAGAGAGAACGCCAAGTCCAAAGGGATTTTCTTCTTATGATAACTGTATCTCTCTCGCTCCTGCAAGCGCTCACAGGCGGGCTTCATAGGCGGCGAGAACTGCTGTTCAATTATTCGCATCCATGTTTAGCTTCGTTTTGCATTGTGATTTGTTGTGTCGGGTTAAGTAGGGATAAATTATTCTTTCTTTTCCTAATGACCCTCAGGTTCCACGCACTCGGTTTCATATAAGTGTTCGTATCACATTCTGACTGCCTGCTCTTACGATACACCCTGGTTTCACAGCACCCGATTCTTGCGTACACCCGAAGAAAATGAACCACCTATAGTAAAGAGCGCTTCGCCTACCTTGGTAAGCGCCACGGCCCTTAGTCCTGCTTGAAGACCAAACGCTTTCAAGCCGAATCTCCGCTGAACTCGTTTCTCCGTTCCCCGTTTATCACGGCTTCAAGCATTATCCGCTATTTATAAACGAAAACAACCGGACAGGCGGCTTTCAAGGCACCAACGAAGCCGCATCACTGTAGTGGGCCTCGAAGGAAAGAAAACCGTTGTAGCTCCTTACCTTTATTACGGACCGTATCCCTTATATCCTTCCAAGACAAAAGACATTTCATTCTTATTTATCCAGCCCCCTTATTTCTGCAGACTGTGCCCAAGTGGAAGAATATAGGAACAAAAGGACCGCACCCAACAACCTATCCCTTTCTGACCTAAAGCTGTAGTGGCATCGAGGGAAATTCGTGTACGTGCCCGGCAGACAGCGCTAATGACGGGGATCAAAACACTGTTGTTATTGGTCTCTTTTTATCTTTCTGACAAGTTTGTTTACCCGCTCTAAGTTAGATACCATCTGCGGCAGCTCGTGTGCAATATGTAAGGCATTTCAAGCTCTCGCTTTTGTTGCTTTAGGGCACGGAGAAATGGGCACTTAAAATGTTAAAAAAAGAAATAATAGTTTGAACGTGCAACTCTCCGGCCTCTCTCCCCCCTCTTCTTCTTCCCTCTGACACCCACGCCTCCTTTACCGCATCCCCTAGATCTCGTCGTGTCTCTTACCTTCGACACGCCTGCTGTTGGGTGATATTTGCGCAGGAAGAAGAACAGACGAAGCTAGAACGAACAAGTGAGATCGTTGAAACGTTTAAGAAGCAGAAGAAAGCAAACGTTTGGTGGTTGGGGGTGGAAAAATACGCGTCACGAAAGTGGCGTTGCATTCGCGCGCCTGTACGTCAACTTGCCGTTTGTTTAGACAGAAAAAAAAAGCTTTCTCATCCCGGCAATGTTTACCCATTTGCACGGTGTTCCACTTGATGCTGGAGTCGCGCTTGATGTGCTGGATAAAATGACGCTTTCCGCGTAAAATGAGTTGTCTATTCTACGTCTCATTAAAGAAAACGTGATAAGGAGAAAAAAAGAAGAATAGTAAACCGTAGGTTGGAAGCTTTATAGCACTGACATGAGCCAATCAGGAAAGCAGGAACGCCTTATAACGCACCAGTGTCTCTCGCCAGAGCCGTCTCATCTGCTTCTTGGAAACAGGCGCAGACGACGCTGTAAACGCGTCCTGTAGGAGTAGGATGGAGGCAAAATAGAATGAGACAGAAATAAATGGGAAAGCTTCGAAATGGCGTACTTTAGAAAAAGAAAGGTGGTGCGGAAATCTTTCAAACACCGTGAAAATAACGAAAAAAAAAACAACAACCCGGCTTGGTAATGATATCCGTAAATTGACGGGTTGTATTACAGTTAAGCATAGTGAAATTTTACTTTTTTTCTGCTACGTTTGCTTTTCACCTTGTATAGTCCGTATAGCTACTACTGCGAAGTTGCACAGATTTTAACTTATAGTGATTCAGGTTTGTGGGCGCTTTCATGGCTCGTGAACGCTAGTATGGCGGCGCATTCATGGGCAGTTAGCAATTTAAGCAGATGAACAGAGTTTACGAACAAGAAAACTTCAAAGCTAGCAAAGTTCGTGCGAAGCTTTGCGATGTTTTAACCAATGGTGTTCCCACAAGGAGCGTACAGTGTACCACTCTTACGAATAATTTCCCTGCGTAGTCCTCGCGTTTGCGCAGTCGTGGTTGCATCTTGTACTAAGTCCCAATCGATATCCGTATATCCGCAGTGTGTATTTCTCACGCTGGCCGAAGCGCCACTGCAGAAACACGCATGAAGAGGTCGCGCCGCATTTACCATGTGGGAAAGATCGAGATGTGAGTGAGATATCACACTGGGGAACCAAGAAGCTTTCGCAAAACGTAAAGTAACCGTGTGGGACAAGTCACATGCCTCTGAATTGCAATAAGAGAGAGAGAGAGAGAGGGGGGGAAAGGAGGCTGAAACAAAAGTGCTCTGCTAGGCGCTGGCTTTTCGAGTTCAGTGCATAGCTTCTGCACACGTCTCTACATGTAGACGATGAATGACGAGGCAGGCCGAAAATATATCAGCTACGAAAAACAAACATGATGAAAACAAAAGGAAAGGTCGTCCATATTTGTGCTGACCCAGGTTAAGCACAGTGATAGCAAGTTCGCACTAGATTCGCAAGAGAGGGTAAACGGTGAGAGCCGAATGGCGTCACGCAAAGCCCCCACCCACTTCTGCTTCCAATATTTATTTCGTGATAGTCATATAAACTAAAAAAGAAACTTGGTTTCGATTTATCGATGAGGTCAGCAGGAAAACGTGACCCTAGCCCGGTGAATACGAAAGCTTGATCGATGAAGTCAGGCGCAACAAAGAAATGATAAACCGGTAAACGGAGTAGTGGTGACGATGGATTTAACGGGGAGGTAATTAATCACCACGTGCAGAGCACTCCCGTAAATGAGTTCTGCTGACTTTTGCGGGTCTGTATCCAAAGGAACGTATAGTCCAACTCAGTGCTATTGCGCGGAATCTTTGATGATTTATTGGCAATATGCCACAACGCCAACATTTGCCCAACTCTAACGTGAACATATATTTGGCTGGCACAAGAATAATCAAGTCGGTTTTTGTCGACTTTAGAGTTGCTTGGAGCTTGGCCTCTCGAATACGACGTACAAGCAAAGGCGAAGACTGATTTGACAATTAAACGTCTTACGTAACCTGGTGTTTAGCGTGCTGGAGCCATTTCGGTACTTTCTTTCTTCTAGAGCTTAGATTAAAGAGAGAGAAAAGCAATAGTTTCTCAGATCATTTCTGCATTGGCTTATGCATTAATGCAAAACGAAGCCGCCTTTTGTTTCGAAACCTCGCCTATTCTTCCCAGGCACTACCATTCAAGTCATGCTATATATAATAATTAGTTAAGCGACGTAAAAAAGCAAATAATCGCAACAAAATGTTTCTCGTCCAGTTTACTTTCCGGCAGTTTGAGAAAGTTTTCGATGTCTTTCACAGGGCGCTGCAATAAAAACCATTTATTTTACACCTTGAAGCTAATTCCTCAGCATCAGTGAGCATTATCAAATATACTTCCAGTCTTTACTTTCATTTATAAAATTAAGTATACCATAAAGATTAGATACTTGGTATCTTCTTAACCCCTATACATCCTCTCCGATGCTTCATGAGCCATTGCAATAGAGATCAATATCAAAATCGTGCTTTTTTACACAGGTAGGAACGCTCGCGCCGTCTCGCCCAAAGAAAACGAAAACGTTCCGCATTACGTCGTATGCGCCACTGGCGTTTCGCCATCGCAGGAAAAACGGTGCGACTTTACCTTTAATTGAGAAAGTTAATTTATCAGACCAGTATCGCCCAAGAGAAAGTGTTCTTGGGATTCATTTAAGATTAACCAAAGCAAGAACAGCACCTGAACAATGCATTGAATAAAACCTACCGCAACTTCGTCTGAACAAAATTTAAGTGCAAACGAGACAGTGATTTATTCGATAAAGTAATTTATATGAGGCTTCTTCATCGACGCAGCAAAGATTACGCTGGTTCAAAATAAAGATATCTGGACGAGCCGGTATGGTGCCATTTCGTGCAGCGTGTAATAACTAACAACCACGACGTGTTCCGTCATTCGCTGTCGCGTTTGTTCTTGAGTCCAACTGCCACACACACTGTTTCCTTTTAAGTGAAACCTTCGCTCTGTGAGTTTAGACTGTGTTGTGTTTCTGTCCACTTCGTTGCACGTTCTTCTTCTCTTTTTTTTCTAACTTAGCACAAAACAATCACTTGGGTCTCTTCGCGTTCTCCCGTCGACGCAAAGCGAGCCCCCCTTTTCCTTTCGGGAATTGATCTGCAGCGGGACAGTCTAAGCCACGGAGGCGACGCGGCGAGCTAAGCTGCAACGGGACGATAGGTCGGCCTGCCGGCCCACTGACAGCGTCGCCATCTTGCGAAGATGACACTTGATCTGCAGCGCGGGGAAAAAAAAATACTCTCGGCATAAACGTCAACCACTAAGAAAATGCAGTCGACGAATCCTTGTACTGTAAAAGAAGAGAAGAAAGCGAAAGCTACTAGTTTGAACACGGACGTAACCACCGTGGCAACGAGGACAGGGTCAAGTATCCCGCCGTTTCGGGTGGCTGAAGCGCGCCAAAAGGCGACGGCCTGGTAGCGGAAATCAAACGGGAAAGTAGGGGAGAAGGGGAAGGTAGTGACTGCAAAAGAAAGGCCACTGTGGTCTCTGCGATGGCGTGGTTGCTGTTTTCAGCGGTCAGTCGGTCTTGTGCAAAGCTGTGAAATATGACCTTCCTATGACTGCGTCCTCGGCCACTTCCTGTGGCTCGACTTACGTCGTCGCTCTATCGCGATGAAAGTAAGTTAGCAAAAAAAAAAAAAAGAAGAGAGATATGAAAAAAAGATCGAATAGAAGTCTAAGGCTATTCGGAAAGCAATAGCTTTAAACGGTCGACCCTCCGAGATCGGACTGGAGTAGGAAGATAAACAGACGAATCAACAAACGAACGAAGCAACCAAACGAAGTGAACGGACGAGAGGAAATGGCGATGCCTCGCCGTTGGTATCGCTAGAGAGAAGCGTGCGCCTTTGTCGATGCGTGAAACGTGACAAAATAGCAAAGCAAAGATGTGACGCTGATATAGAGTCGCCGCATTTGCATCGTTTATCACGGACAACGACGGGGGCACACTCGCGCGTTTCGCTTTTCCCATGGCACGCCTGTGCCGTTGATACGATGTATATTTTTTTTTATATCGAAAGTAGGGTGCCTACTGTTGTCTCTTTATTCCTTTGTGGAGCTAGAGAAGGACGACTTTTATTGTTTCTGTCTCCTTTAGTTCAGACGATGTGGTAGTGTTCTTCGCCCGCACCGAACACACACAGAAATTTCCAGTTTTGTATATTGATGTTTTCACTACCCATTCTTCTAGGTACAGGCTCGTATATTACATCTTTATTACTCCACAAGGGGACTTATCAACTAAAGATTAAGGTTTAGTTGATTTCGAGAGAACAAAGGATATACAGTCAGATGTCTGGCCAGCGGGCGACTAATCCTTCCCTGAAGGAGAGAGGGGCACACGCAAACACACACACGCAAGCACACACACGCAAGCACACACACACACACAAACACACACACACACACACACACACACACACACACACACACACACACACACACACACACACACACACACACACACACACGCACACACACACACACACACACACACACACACACACACACACACACACACACACACACACACACACACACACACACACACACACACACGCACACACGCACACGCACGCACGCACGCACGCACGCACGCACGCACGCACGCACGCACGCACACACATACATACATACATACGCGCGCACGCTGCCATGCATGGAGCGTTTCGCGTCATGGAAAATTATCATCCTGCCCAGCGAAAGCGACAATCTTTTCTTCTCTGCGCAGTTGCGCCTGATTCGTCAGCATATGCAGTCTCCTCTCGCCCGTGTAGCTTCGTCCTTGTTTATACAAGGAAGAAACCCTGTCTAGTATGCACTTCCTAGGAAGGCAGGAAGTCGACAGGACCTTTTCCTTGGCTAAACAATGTTTCATCAACCAGCCATAACAGCGACACTTTTGTAACCTCGTCTGTTGCACCCATTGTAATGGCTTCAACGAGCACGCAGAATGCGTCGCTTCTACCACAGTGGAATAATAATCGAATAAAACTTGCGTATATAGCACTCGTATTTTTTTCATCAAACTCTCTGCAGTAACATACGCTTAATAAAAGAAAGTGAGCAAAGCAGCTGAGGCTGGTCAATGCTGCGTGGACAATGAAAGTAGTAATAAAGAGGTGACAAGCAGCACGTAGTCGGCAGCGATGGTCCCCATTTTGGCGTGTAGTGTGGTCGTAGCATTTCTTGTTCGTTTCGACGGCCCGACACCCGACGCTTCTCTGGTGGTGCAGACTAACTCGGTCCTTTGAGTTGTTTGCCCTTGAAGCATTGTCGATACAACACCGCTAAACCAGTAGCGTTCTAACTTTGTTGCTGACTATTTGCAAAACGAAAGAAACAATAATAAAGGACTAGCGGGAGCACACGAGAAACCACATGAAGAAGACGAGAGGACTAGCTGGACTCGTTAACTTCCGTATTTTTATATACCCAATTTACCAATTTCATGGTCAATCCCCCACTGCGGTTATGCGCCACTGCTACTTAGGTCAACAACAACAAAAGCGTTTCCGCTAACCCTGCCGTCTTCGTCGTCGTCGTCGTCTTCATCTAGTCTCCCGTTTGTTTGCGCTGGTTTTTTATCCGTTTTACGACGTACCGACTAGCCCTGTTCACCGCTTTGACCATTCGCAGATGACGTGGGCCCGGTCGTCCACGGCCAGGAGGCCGCACGCCCTCGGTCCGGGCCCCGCGAGGGCCGACCCCCAGCGGCGCAACCTCAGCGGGCGTCCCACCGCCTGACCGGCGGCCGTGCAGCGGCTGCGGCGGCGGCCATGGGCGCCCACCCTCACCAGCAACGAACCCCGCTGCTGGGATCCCGCTGCGCGCGCAGGCGCCGCTGGCGGGACCCGCGGCTCGTCTTCCTGTCGGCCATCTTGGTCTTCGGAGGCCTCAGTTACCTGCAGGCGTCTTCCTCGCCCGGCTGCGGGACCGACGTGACCCGGCACGGCGAAGGCGTGAGTGTTAATCAGTCCCTCATGATTTAACGAATAATGATGTTTAACGGCCCAAAATAACGCCGCATAGACGCACGAAGAGAGAGAAAAAGCGACGAGAGGGAAGGCAAGGAGGTCAAGCAGACGAGCGTGCGGGTTTGTTACCTTACACCGTGTGTCGGGAGGCGAGGGAGCAGAAAGAGGAGAAAAGAGAGTCGACACAGCGTGCACGCGGGAGGTCCAGACACCGGAGGGCTATAAGTGGCCACTCAGGCCGGCACTCTAATAGTGCGAGAATAGCTTTTATTTTGCGCCAGCGACGGATACTGGGAGGTTAAACGGAACAGAAAATCCGGTTTGTTGCCTTACAATGAGGAACGGGGGAGGTGAAACGATAGGAATTTAATGCAGATACACCCAGAGCATAAGCGCACGATCATAGCAATCCATGATCACCACACAAGACTACAGCACCAGATCGAAATTGACGCCAAGTAAGAATAAAAAGACTTGTACAGGTTTCTTGTCCCTAACAGCAGCAATGTCTTCGTCACACTCTGCGGTTGTGATGGCCTATGAGGTTGGCGTTCAAAAATGGTTTGTTTTGACAAGGGTCTGTGATCAATGCTAGCTAAGGCAGTCACGAGCGATCGTCCGTATGTCTCAGAAGAGATATTAGCAGATATCAGGATAACACAATAGATATCAGAGACGCCATAGCGTGGGGCACCGGAAACTTTTTAACCACATGGTTTTGTTCAACATACCTTCATAGCTCTGTACACGAACGGTTCTAGCACTCCACGCCTGTAGAAATACAGCCGCCGTGGCTGGGAACCGAGCCTGCAACCTCACCGTCACCATCAGAACGCTGTAAATGCACAAGTTTGACAAGCGTAACTTTGTATCCTGCGCACAAATTTGAGTACGTAAGTCTGAGGTATATTTTATCCGCTGACTTGTTTGTTCTGTAGTGGTGGCATTTCGGCCTGATTCATATTGATGTTACATACCACGTTAAGATTTTCAATGGAGATTGGAAATGGTGAAGAGGGGATGAGAAAGGGAAGTTTCGCATTGTGAAGCCAACGTTTCAACAAGAGGATCCGTCTTCGCCAGGGCGAAGCAAGCAACCTTATAGAAGACATCAGTCCTCTTTGTCGAAACGTTGGTTTCTGTCTGAGGCTTCCTTTTTTTTGTTCACTTTTCATTGCACCAAAATTTCGTGTTTTAGGTGCATTAACTGCAACTCGTAATATTATGATTATGAGGCATCGCGTAATAAGCGCCAACGGCTCGTTCTCTGTAATTCAAAGAAAAGAAAGAAAAGACGGGAATGAATTAGTGAAATGAGAGAGAGAGAGAGAGAGAGAGAGAGAGAGAGAGAGAGAGAGAGAGAGAGAGACGACGACGAGGGATACGGTTGATATAATATGGAGGGAAAAGAACCAGATGCAATGGTTCGGCCAAAAGCCAGAAGAATTAAGCCAGACATTTGAGAGGGAAGGAAAGGAAAAGAAGAAATGATTAAAGGAAGAATGGGAAACAACACCATTCGTCCAATTCGACGTCCACCACGGCGGAAGACAAATTCTGCGTTAGCCGCGTTCGAATACGGGTCCCCTGCGATTATGGCGCAGCCATTACGGAACCGATTTAATCAGTGGACCCCTAGGCAATCATAGCGAGTAGCCGAACGTTGCCACTGAGATGGACCTAGAGAAATCTATTTCATTCGCAAGAGGGCAGGCAAGACATGCTACAGACGTGCCCACAGAATTCGCAGACAGTGGGCGAAGCAATGGGAATTGATTAGGATTACCGTGCACATTGTGGCAGACCTGATTACAATTGCTAAGAGCGCGAACTACAGGGGTACAGGCGACGGCATAAGGGGAGCTTTAAGAAAACGGTCTATGATGATGCGTGCAGATGTGCTTCAGAAGAACTTCAGTTTAGCCTAGCTGGTGTTTACTGCATATCATATTGACCGCAAATAAAGACGGGGACAGCATTAGAGAACACAAAAACGACACGGGCGGTAACTTTTGTTTTCTGGGTTTTGCGCATGTTCTATTTGTCTATATATGCCCACGGGTTGCCGTGAATAAACCAGTTGAAAGTTACCACCCGTGTCGTTTTTGTGCTCTCTATCGCTGTCCCCGTCTTTATTTGCGGTCAATCTGATGTGCAGTGCACATGTGGTGCAAGGATTTGTTTAGGAGGAGTATACTGTTGCCACTTATAGAGCATACGGCAAAAATATGGTATCTTTTCATATCTTACTGAGCACGTTTTATCTTGCGATGGACCGCGAGTTCACTTTCGTCGCTGAACGTGTTTAAGAAGAAATACAGCTCACTGTAGCAATATATAAAGCCTAAATAAGTGAATACCACCCGTAAAAGATGCCCCTCCCCCTCCCTTTTCTTTAGCGATGCTGACATGGTGTACCAGTTTGCGTGGCTTCATTGAAAAACCTGCACTATGGCTTGTTAACAAAATTGAATATAGTTAACAATACAGCGTATCATACAGGGGCGATATACATGTAGAGTCACAAAACACTCAAAGAAGCCTGGAAGCGCTACAATATATCTTTCATCTGAGACTACGTCCGACAACAGGGTCTGGGTGCCTCGGATTGTTCGCCCCATGTCGCTAACTACCTGTCCCCTTCCCCCAGTGTGAGAGAGACAACAGGGCGCTACCCTGCCTACACAATGCTCAAGTTTTTCGTTATTGCCAGCGCTGCAGTGGAAACATCGATCCACTCCGTTGACGCCATATGGTTCAGAAGTTTCCAGGCATCATGTCATTCTTAAGGCTTCAATTAACCACTCAGGCTTTTATTCGATTCATTGGTATTATGACATTGGTAATGTTGGCCTCTTCTGTCACCCGCTTTTGTGACATTTGATTTCCATGTGAGGAAAGAAAAAGACGATACAAATAAAAAAAACCAGTAACGAGCATTGCAGTGCCGTTGCGGGACTCCAATTAGTCACAAGCGTAGCGTAAGCCTTAGAAAATTTACTAACATGAAAATTGATGCGCACAGTCAGAGAGAGAATCAAAGGTAGGGAAGTTTATGAGGTTGCAGCTGGTTTTCTACTTTACACTGCTGGATGAGCATGCAGGAAGATAACGAAAAAGGAAATAAAAGAAGAAATTGATAAGTGATGCTCGCGCGCACAGAACATAGTTTTCTGTGCATTCAAAGGAGGTCGCAAAACCCAGTCCCATTTGCAAAGTCCAGCATGGCTCTGGTGGATTTCTGTGTGGATGACGGTCTAGTCCATGGTCACAAAATATCTTCAATCCAATTTCCCCTTTCCCCAGTGCAGGGTAGCCTACCGGGCTCAGCCTGGTTAAACTTCCTGGCTTTCCCTTATGACTTTTCCCCCTCTCTCTTTCTCTTTGTGAATACTTTATCATCCTTTCGGCTTAGCCCAGTAAGCAAAGTCTGTCTCTGACCCCTAAAACAAGGTCCATAGACGAGAATATGTGCTGTGGCCTTGGCGCAGTCACAAACGTTGTACGAGGCATTGATAGGTCATGCCGATGAGAAAGCAGTAGGCAATTGTAAATTGGGTCGCTTAGCCACAAGCTACACGATAAAGTGGCATTGAATTGAGATAGTTCAGGTGATAGTCGAAGGCCTTTCTCTGCCTTTCATTAAAGGGTTCTCTCTCTCTCTCTCTCTCTTTCTCTATAGTCGAAGGCGCAATGATGGATCAAGGGAGCGTAGTCGTGAGCACAAGCAGCTGAGTGAACAGTCAGGCAGCGTTGATAACTAAGCGAAAACCTCGCTAAATTTAGGGAACTTCTAGTCACCCAAACGGCAGATTTGCCAGTTGAATGTTTTAGCGAATCTTTGTGACTTTTTGTTGATGTACATAGACAGTGAATTGCCCTGACAAAATTCCTCAAGGCACTTTGGCTAAGTACAAAGCGTCACAAGAATTTTATTCCAAGGGCGATATATGCACCTTCATTTCTCGCTGCTTTGATACCGTTTATAAAAACCGAGGGTTGTCTTCCTTTTTTACGTTCCAACCGCTGGCTCGCCACCGCACGAGACAGCTTGAAGTAATAGACTTTAAAAAATGATAAGGACGACTTTTAGAAACAGTGAAAACATAACAAATACCGAATTCCAAGCAAGTAATCATCACCTTCATCATCATGATCATCACTAATTCATGACTATACTCGCTAAAAATCGAGTTTTGCGGCCACAACCTGGCCACTTTGCCTAAGTACAGTTACCAACAGGCGCAGAAAACAAGTTAACGGAACGCCGCACGCTCTGAACTCTCTCTCGCACCTCCGTTGATGCCGTCGCAGTTGGAGCCGCTGGGCCGGCTGACGTGGAGCTCTCGGTCCCTGCTGAACAGCGCCGTCGGCAACGAGAGCGACGGCAACGGCACCGCTGTCAAGAAGAGCGCCCAGTTCCCCCAGGACCTGTTCACAGAGGAGCAGCTTCGGCGGGGCGCCGTCATCCTGCACGTGATGGGCATGGTGTACATGTTCGTGGCGCTGGCCATCGTGTGCGACGAGTTCTTCATACCGGCGCTGGACGTGATCACCGTGAAGCTGGACATCTCCGAGGACGTGGCCGGTGCCACGTTCATGGCCGCCGGCGGCTCGGCGCCCGAGCTCTTCACCAGCGTGATCGGGGTGTTCATCTCGTTCGACGACGTGGGCATCGGCACCATCGTGGGGTCGGCCGTGTTCAACATCCTGTTCGTCATCTCCATGTGCGCCATCTTCTCCAAGTCGGTTCTTCAGCTCACCTGGTGGCCCCTGTTCCGCGACGTGAGCTTCTACTCGGTGATCCTCATCATCCTGATGCACTTCTTCCGGGACAGCATCATCTACTGGTGGGAGGCCCTGGTGCTGCTCTGCTGCTACGCCTCGTACGTGACCTTCATGAAGTTCAACGAACAGGTGGAGAAGATGCTCAAGAAGCTCCTCAATCGCAACAAGGTGACGCGTGTGGGCAGCACGGATCACCTCATGCCGCATGTGAGTCTCGTGGCCGCCTCTAACGCCGCTCCTGTCGCTTCCCCGCTCCTCCCCGAGCGCTCGCGGCGAAGTCGCACTTGGTGGGTCACTGAACGCCGCGTTCAGGCGAAGCACGAAGCACGCGTTGGTCCTCTCTCCCGAATTTGCTAGCGCAGCTGCTGTTCCTGGCTCCGTTGTTAAAAAACTAGCAAACAAGCGTTTCCTGCTGAAAATTTTCTTGAAATTGGCTCTTGTCGCGCCGCATGCAATTGTTGGAGTGCAGTACGCCAGTATGCAATTCGTCTCATGTTAAGATTTTCACTTTACTTGTTGATTTCACTCTATTTATTACTCGAAAGGTTGTACATAATGTACGGGACACGAATTTCGTAATGCCATACACGTGCTTTACGGTATTTATTTACGATTTTATTGTGTGTAAGTCCTTTGTAATTTGATTGTTACGTGTAACAGTTCTATAAGCTGTTCTTAAGATTTCAGAGGCATCTTGTAGAGCTTTGTAGGTACAGAGATAAAGTGTCAAGTGTCTGCTTACTGTCGGTGGCTGGGAGCTAGCACGAAATAGCCATGACGCAAGCGAACGTGTTGCCACCACGAAGGCGTGTTATCGACAGCAACACAAGATTGGCGCCTTTAACTCTTAGCTCTAGGCTTACACGCGATACGTAGAGTGCGCGCAACGGCTCACCATGTTCGGTCGCATTCTTGGTCAACTTTGAACGCTTTCAGGCAAAAAAAAAAAAAAAGGAAAATCTTTTTTCCGGAGCTCGTTGTCTTTCACGGCTAGACGCGCCACTTCGAAGCTTAACTAAATATTTGCCGAGGTCACATTGTCCTTCGTTACACTGCGAAGTAGCGCGTCTAGCCCAAATTTTCCGCCAACTAGCCCCCTTTGCAGCATTACCATCACTGTCTTTGCCTGCTAAAATGGACAATTTCACTGAGCGGCCTCGAAGAGGGGGAAACGTGCGCCTGCATGGCTTGAGCCCGTTCAGTGATCCACCGGTGGCTACAGGGGAGTGAGCAGCGCGTCTAGCCGCACACTTGACTGCTCGCCTAGTCTGGCCGAAGCCGATGTCAACTGTAAATGTGCGCGAGTCTCAGCTTCACAGTTGCGTTTACGGTGCCGAAGCAATGCGGTAAAGCAGCGCCAGCCGAAGCTTGAGACTCGTCGCTACACGCTACGGCTTCGGCCTAAACGGAGCACTCAGCATGTTTCGCTAGGCAAATCCTAACATGCGCTTTGTAACGTGTGCTTTGTTTCTTCGCTCGTAGTCGAACCGCTTCCGAAAGGCAGGACGCAGCTCAGCACGAACGGAGCTGCGTTCTTTTGATCGATGTGGACGGTTAAATAGCCAAGCGAACGGCGGTCATCTTAAGTCTCGTTCGAATTCTGACGAAGCCGACAAAATCGATAGCTTAGCGAAGACACAATCGAAGTAAAAAAAAAAAAAAACGATGGAAGCTACTTTGCTGTCTAAAGAAGATGGCAGTTGCGCATAATGTCCTAACAAGATGGCCATTGCACAGAATGCTTGGAAACTCGACGGAAAAGCAGCCTGCGCACAAGAAAACGTAGTCAGGTTTTCTGATGCGGCTAACGTAACCCACGGTTAACGTTCGAAAAGCGTTGATATACAGTGATAATATGCGCTTTCCTAGCTTTATTCTTGTCGATGCGAGGTAGCATCAAGTTGCAGAAAGGTCTTCACAATGCTTCACATTGCTTAGGCTCTAAACTGACTTCGTAAGAGTCAAAGCAGACTGTCTTCTATACTGACGAGCATTTGAACACACCATAGGCTGGTGGCCAGAGAAGCGGAAACAACTTTGAATGATAAGACTGGTTACCCGAGGAAGACATTCCTAAGTGTGCAAATAAATGTGTAAAAAAATGGAGCACAGAAAAGCGTCTCAACCTTTCGGAGTCGGTTAGACCCGTGCTTCGCCGAACAGAAAGCTAGTACTCCTTGCTAGCTTTGGCTGAAGTAGGGCGCTGAATTGTTGAGAGGACCAGATTTGTTTACACCGCACTCAGTACACACAGGAAGAGCTTGAAGGTACTTGACTTTTAAACTTTCTTTATCTATATTTACAATTAAGGGCAAATTGAAACAACTGCATCAAGATTGAGTCAATACTGCAAAAAAAAAAATGATCATATTTTTGTTCGACGTCTGTGTCGTAAAGGTATACGTAAATGGCCAAACACAACACGGTAGTATTCTTCATTTAATTACAGCTTAGCAAATCGTAAGCCAAATTGGTTGAACAACAAACTGAGAAAAAGCTGCCTATTTCTTATAATAAATTATGCAAATTTGCAAAATCATATTTTCAACATTACTTCAATTCCACGACCGATACTGCAGAGCAGTTTTGAGCTTGTGCAGCCACATTTTCTGACAACAGACCCAATTTTTCGATTAAAGCTCACCAGCTACGGTAAGGTTTGTAACAGGAGAAAATGTGCCTTCACGGTGCTGCGGATGTTTCTGGTCCTCTCAAAGGCTAACCTTTCTGCATGAGCACTTGGAACGGACGCCTGCTTGCACAAGACATGGTCTGTGCATTTTCGATGTAGATGGTAATGCCATGAGACGGTACCGACTGGCGCTTCTCATTCGCATCTTTCTCGCACTGCGCCAGCTCCCTTAGCCTCTTACTCTCCCGTCTGTTGCGCCTCTTGTGCACACAAGACTGGCGTACAGCGTCACTCTACGGTTATCACTGTACTATCGGTGCTCGGTCCTCTGCGAAGCGCGCTGCTGCACTTTTTATTTCTCACGGCAGCTGCAATTCACGACATTCGAATCAGCAGTCGTAACCATAAAGAAATATTAACCACAGTAAGAGTTTCGCGGAATTACAATAATAACAATGAAGTCATCAAGAGACACCTTTTCACAATTTAAGAAACTGAGGTGACATTCTTCGACTCATTGCGCAGTACGAATGGTTTTTCTTAACACTTTCATTTCAAGCGTTACTGGCAGCCAGCGACAAAGCTTGCCGTGTGCTTCGCCAAGGACCGAGCACGGATAATATTGCATCGTCAGTGTGTTTGTTTGTGACTGTTCCTCTTTGTGTGTCTTATCTCTCTTATCGCCTGTCACTCTTCACTCCCTGTTATCAAAGCATGGAGTAGAGTCACTGGATATGGTTGCCAGAGTATCTTTACCACCGTCGCTAGGCAAGTGGCGGCGCTGCGTTACGTCCGTACACAAACGGGGGTTTCACTACAGTGCAACAAGCGCCCGCAGCGCCATCTACGATTATTACGTCAAAGTTTGCCTAAGTTGAACTACACTCGCACCGTGTAGGTGAAACTGTTCGGTGAAAAAACAACAAGAATCCCGTCTGTTTCTTGTCGCCTAAGATCTGTAAGACCTTTCGAATGTACTTTCTCGTTGATTTACTGCAGGCAGTGCATTGGCTGCGTTCGCCTGATGCGTTAAGTATGCTTGAAGCTGGCCTTTTAGTTTTGAAATGACCATGAAATAAGATGTGCACGTACTTGAGACCACGCCAAGTGTAGAAAGCTAGGCAAACTTGGCGCAGTAGTGTTCACACCGCTCGGGCGGTGACGCGCCACTTCGGCCGAGGGTAGCAAACGGCAACAATCAAAACGCCTTACCACGACGTTTGGAACCAAATGGCCGCGATCGGTGGCAACAGTTGGAGCCAAAATGGCGGTTGAGCCCTTAGCATTGTGCGATGATGCTCCAAGACAATCCAGTGACTCTTGTTAGCATGGTGCCTCACATTTCCGTTGTTGCTATTGCTTCCTATGACTGGTGCCTTCATCACTATACTCTGGAAACTCTACTGTTGTGGTCGCTTCCTTGTTTGTCTGTTTGTTTGTTCGTTCGTTTGTTTGCTTGTTTGTTTGTTTCCTTCACACGGGGAGCGATACCGGAGGTAAAGCTCCGGGTCTACTTCCCGCCCAGCATTCCTGTTCTCCTGCAACTCGACCGTACATACACGACGTACAAGCCAGCGTAACTGCTCTGGAAGAAAGACCACGTTCTCTCACCCTTTGTTGCTTGAGTTTTTTCTTGTTGCTTTATTTGCACTGAAACAAGCTATGAAGATGTGGCCGAAGTGTGGGTGGCACTAACCCTTAACTGAGGCCTGCTTCTGAAAATCAATAGCAACTCGACTGCACTTGACGCTCGTTTCGAACAATTACAAACAACATGCACTGTTGGATGCTAAACAAGCGGATAAATAAGCTAACGGCAACACATCAAAATAAGTAAAGCATGAAAAAAAACAAGAAGCAAATTCTTAGCAAGCAAAGTAGAGCATATACGAGGCAACTAAACAGTAGAGTCGCGTGGGGCCGCACAGTATAGAGGTAATCGATGTTCATCAGTTACGCAGATGACATCTCCGACGTGGAGAAATCTTTAATCATTATGTGCTGGTCAATTAGTCAAGGGCATAAGGCTTATTGCGTAATTATACAGCATCTCCTACTTATCAGCGGTCGCATCAACGGAATAGAAGTAATAAATGTAAACGCTTGAACGTTCGTAAAAGAAAAGTTACAGCAAATCAGTTAGGCGGAAGTCAGCAAGGAGACAGAGTATTTTCTTTCTTTGATATCCGTATGGTTATCATTTGTAGGTTTGTGCTTTTGTCGGGTGGATGACAAGCTTTTTTTTTTCTTTTTAGATCTCCATACGATATTTCTCCTGTAATTTAATTGCCGGGCTATTTTTTCTTTTCTTTTATTGGCGAATTTCGTGTAAGTAGGAACTACACCAGGCCTTTGAGCAAAGTACCTACGTGTTAAACCTATGCATGCTAAGATATTGCATTATGCAATGTACACGATGGCACAAAGATGAAAAACTCAGTCATCTCAGTTTTACACAAATTTGTGAATAGTTACACTGACGGACGAACTGGTTACGCGCGGTATTACTCCATTCACTTCTAAATTTATTGCCCGTTAAGATAGGATCGATACTCAGGTGCAACATACACTGCGGTTACCGCCTTAATTGGCACGTGCTTTCGAATAGTCTTGTGCATGAAGTACGACTATACTTAAGTCATATAGGAAATGTGGTCTAATTCAGCTTGAAGCTACTCTTGTAAGTTTACTAGTTTACGTCTGGTTAACATAATCTAAGCACTTGTCATCTGTGTTCAGCTGTGTTTAGAAAAAGTTTATTTCGACAAGAGACGATACGAACACTGAGTCATAATCACGGCACAATTCCACCGGGACGATAACATGTAAGAAACGAAACACATCACGTTTTCAACGTAAGTAATGTCCGAGTCCTCACGCACCAACATATAAACACGTATACCCACGGAAAGGCACAGTTACACATAAACTAAATGCCACATGTACAAAATGATTTTCAATATATACAGTGTACACAATGGTTATGTACAATGATGATGTGATAGAACACTTTACACAATTTTGAAGTGATGTGCACGAGATGTGTATATACAAAAATGATCATGTATACGAGAGCACACACACACAGAAATCACGGGCACCTGCATTCTATGTGCATTAAATGAATACTTCTGATGGTCTGGCTACAAGAAACAGGCTGGACGAAAATTCAGCCATATGCGTCCATCAGCCACCGACAGGAAACGACATGACCACTGTCGAAGGAACTCTTCTTCTCCAAGGAAGAACAACTCCTCCGACAGAAACGACAGTAGCTCAGAGTAGAGCCTCCCCATAAGTGGAAGCAGAGCGCGGTGACGACGTCCCATGGCAACTGCCTCGCACCGGTTACGCCATAGACAGAAGGCCCCCTCAGCAATTAAAAGTCGCGCGAAGCGGCCACGTGAGCAGCGACCAGATGTAATAAAGCGGTTAACTCCAAGGCCACGAAATCCAGTATGCACGGCCCTCCAAAATATCCTGGCATGACACATTGCAGGAGTACATGTTTATTGGATTCTTGAAGGGGGCAATTGGGACACTGCGAAGATTGGACAACGCCCCACCGCTCAAGCCTGTCCCGAGTTCGAAGCACTTGCCACCCTAGACGCCACATGAAGTAGCGTAGGTGGCCAGGCAAAAATGACGGCGTTATCGCATCCCACGACACATTATTTGAACGTGCGAGGTGCGCTGGGGGAACTAGAGGAAGCAGTAAGGCTGACATAGTATCTACTACACGGTTTTGTAGAACGTCTACATCAGGACATACCTGTTGTATGTGGCGATAAAATGCCACGGCCGTACAGTAAAATGTAGGTGCGTTTAACACTTGTGGACCGTGATTTAAGTGTACGCCCGGTAACATGTAGCGAATTTTCGTGCCAAGGAAATAGCAAACGAGTTCACGCGCTGGACACTGATCATGCTTTAACAGACGGAGCAGAAATTGCAGAGCAAGCAGCCGTCAGCGGACAGACACGGATGGGAAGGCGAACCCACCGCGAGAGCGTGGTTGCCCAAGCGCCGCGCGACAGACCAGTTCTGTACGGCCCGACCAGAAGAAGGCACCAAGAAGGGACTGCAAGGACCTAGTAACCCGTAATGGTGGCTGTACGATGTGACAAACGTACCACACTCGGCCGCAAAATACAGACTGCGCTAAGTACCTTCTTTCTGATAGGGGTAAATCATACCCTTGAACATCTTCAATATTTCGCCTTACATCTTCAAGAATTGAGAGCCACACATAGTCTGATATGCCATTAGAGGTGTAGTCAAGGCCTAAAATGCGAAGAGAATTGCTCTTTTGAAGACGGAAAAGGGGACTTAGGCGTGTCTGTGGTGAACCAATGAACAAATAACGACATTTTGAAAAATTTAGCGCAGCACCTGAAATATTTCCGTACTCAGTGAAAATTCGAAGGCTACGGGTTAAGCTATCTTCATTCCTGAGATATAATGTGACGTCATCGGCGAAGGCTGTCACCTTCACAACAGCGCTACCAGGCAGTGGGAGACCTCATACGTAAGGGTCTCTCACTATTGAGCGCAGAAATGGTTCAAGGCTGAGCACAAAGAGTACTGGGGATAGAGGGCACCGTTGACGAACGCCACGAGTAACGGGAAACGGTGCACTTTCTCGACCATCAAGGAACAATGTACTTCGGATATTTGAATAGGTATTCCTAATAAGTTCAACAAAATTTGACGAGAAGCCGAACGAGGTCAGTACAATAAAAATGTAGTTATGTTCAAGGCGATCGAATGCCTTTTCTTGATCTAGCGAAACTAAGAGACCACGTGCCGACCTGGTCAGCGTGTGTGTCATTATGTCACGCGTAACGAACGAAAGACTGTGTATCTCTCTGCCAGGGACCGAGCATGCCTGATGGTGTCCTATTAGGGAAGGCATCAGGCTTCTCAAGCGCCGGGTGAGAACAGCTGTGAAGGTTTTGTAGTCAACGTTGAGAAGCGTGATTGGCCTCCATTCCTCTGGACGAACTGATGACGGATCGTGCTTAGGTATTAGCACAATACGACCGTCCCGAAAACTAAACGGGAAATCAAAGTTTTCAAAGCATTGGCTGATAACAGATACGAAAGTGGCACCAATATCTTCCCAGAACGTTAGATAAAACTCAACGGGTAACCCGTCCGGCCCTGGGTCCGAGTCACGCTTCATGGAAGATAATGCTGTCTTCACTTCCTCGGCTGATGGTCGTGCACAAAGACGGTCAGCTACCTCAGGTGGAACCTGAGGCAGCCCACTAAGCAATGTATGAAATCCTCGAAAGCTAGAATCTATTTGCATGGTCGTACGCGCCATGTTTTCAAAATGCGTTACAAAGAGCGAATAATCACGCGTGGGAGGTGGTGTAACAGGAAGTGCTCCTGGGGCCGCAGAACCGAATGCATTCGGCTGTCTAAAAAGCGAGTTTCTTGAAAAGCGCAGAACTTCGGGGTGTGCACACGGATTACGTCTGCATCGCCAAGCAGCAGCTGACAAAGACGACGCCGCGATGAGGCGTTGGAAACGCCTCCGTAGCTCACGCTGCCATGACCGCATCAACGGAGTCAGTTGATTGACCCGAAGGGCGATGCGGAGCTTCGTGGCAGTATCGGCCAGTTCTTCTGACATACGTGGTCTGAGTGCACGTCTTTCAACTGAACAGTGCAGACGCCACTGCACCTTGAGCGCATCCCATGACTCTCGGTCAGATCTAGAAACAGAGGCGCCCAAGACTCTTGACAAACAAGAGCGCGAGCGCGCGTCATGTAGAACGCGGATGTCCAGACGCCAGGGTTTTACTGATGAGGAAGCAGGGAAGCGAATTTCAAGTATTACTGGTTTGTGATCGGAAATATAAACAGGGGATGAAGATAACGTTATCACATCAGACCGGGTGACATGCCGAGCTAAACTGCTTGGCACATAGGCACGGTCTAACCTGCTTGACGACGCACCGCGTCGCCAGGTCCAGGCAAATAAAGGACCATGAAAAAGTCGATATGTATCCAGCAACGAAAAATGCTGCACGAGGCGACGCAACTCCCGTGCGTTCCAATCAGGGCGACCCCAGCCCGGGCCTTGCACATTTGCTCGCGTGTCTAAGACGCAGTTAAAATCCCCAACGAGCACCACGTGACGACCGTCAAGGAAATACACGTCCAGGTCACGGAAAAAATAATTGGCCTGCGCGGGTCCATATATGCACAAAATCCGTAACCTAAATGAAGTTAGTACACAATCAAATGCCAATATTCGCCCAGTCCAATCATAAAAGACATGATGATCTCGCAGGAGAGCTCTGTTGAAAATAATAATGCCAACTCCGCCAGATCGTGATGTCGCGAAGGAGAAGAAACAGTCTAGGTTAAAAGTGCGTTTGAAAGTAAGGACATTTCCAATGGTGAAAAAATTTGTTTCTTGTAAACACAGTATGTCACAATTTTTTGCGCGGGCCACGATGATAAATTCGGCTTATTTTACAGGACTTCAGAACCCTTGTGCATTTAATGAAATAATCTTCAGGGTGTCAGCCATAATTAATTAAATGTATCACCAAACTGACCTGGTCGTGTTGTTCAAGTCGGCGCCCTGGGAACAAGTCCAGGGGTTATAGCAGTGCATGCGTCACTTCTTCGATCCTCTCGAAGAAGGCCGAGGTTTTTTGGGCCGCTGTAACTCGACACGGCGATCGGGGCCGCCGTCCGAGCCAGAGGCTGACGCGTGAGCGCGCTTTACGTCTCGTGGGGCCGCCATTTCTATGTCGAGTTCATCCAGGCTTGGCGAGAGTCCAGCGCTGCTATCAACTCCGAGGCTGAAGCTGTTTTCTGATGAGGATGATGTCGGTAGCGGTAGGGCAGCGGGATTGATTTCATCGTCGCCGACAACTTCGGCAGCTGGGGGCTCATTCAGATGTAATGGTTGCGCCGTTGTAGGAGATGCAATTGAGGCGGATGAAGCCACAGCAGATTTCGTGGGTATATCAACTGTAGTGATCGCAGGGTCAGGTGTTTCATCTGCGTTTAAAACTTTGCTGCGATCAGGAGTACTGATGGTAGCAGCCGAAGTGGAAGCGCTTTCGGCCACAGCATGCGTGTCCTTCGCTGCTTGAAAGGCCAGCGAACATGACGTGTTGCGATCCGCCACGTCATGATCTTCTTTTTCAGTTGAGGAGGCCGGCGAAGATGGCGCGTTGTGACTTCCCGAGCTGCATGCCTCTTCTTTTATGCGAAGCATATTACTAGGGCTCAACCCAGCTCCTCGGGCGCGGCGGTGTCGCCTTCAATACCACGTGACACCGTGACGTCACGACAGAGGAGAAACGGGGCTCCAACTCGCGCCGTCGCTCGCGGCGTCGCGGCGGTATATAAGCAGCTGCGCTTGCCTCTGCTAGACACTCACGAGGTGAGATGCCTCCTGGAGAAAGAGCTGCTCGTTGGAATGAGAAGCGAAGGTTGCGGCGTGCTACAGAGACTGCTTCTAGGTGGCTTTGCTACGGCGCAGCGACTACGCGCCTTGCATCGGACGCGGTGAGCGTCGAGCAACGCAGCGTTCGGCGCGACAACGAAATGTGCGCCTGACCAAGCGCCCCACGCCTAAGCCGACGCCGACGACACCGGCTTTTCTGCGACACGAGCTCCTTAACGCTGTCGCGTTAAAGTAAAGGCTAGTATGCTTCGCATCCTGGGCTTAACCTTAGCTAAGCCACAGCCATTTTTTCATTTCTTGACGCTAGTTCTTACGGTGTCAGTGCAATTTCTTTGGTTATGGCCTCACGCGCAGTCGCAACTGCAGCTGACGCCGGCGGTAAGGGGGGAAAGGCCCCAGTAGCAGCGTCTGAGTATCAACGCCGCACAGGGCACGCGACCGTAGGGTGACTATCCCCGCAACGCCGACAAGGACGGTCACACCCGTCGCTTTCGTGGCCATGGACGCCACAACGGCCACAGAACGCTGCGGTGCACTGTGCACGGTAGTGGTCGCTGGAACCGCACCGACGACACACGCGTTGCAAGCCGCGGTAGTCAAACGTCACACGATGACCAGAGACTCGCAGATAATTTGGGACCGGGGTTGTGGCACTCATTTCCATACGCACGAAGCGTGTGCCCGTGAGCACGCCACGTCGTCCGCTCATAAGACCAGCGTTGACAGACAGAACCTTGCCGTATGGTGATAGTGCCTGGACGAGGACTTCGTTCGGAACGAACGACGGCAAAAAGAGGCAGGTTACGTTGGTTACCTGCGGGCCGACGGGAACGACGGGACAACGCTCGCCACCGATGACGAGGCAGCCAGCATCGACGATTAGAGTCATGGAAGCCATGCTCTTGACGGTGACTTGGAAGTTGAGGCCTCCCATGTGCTGAACGCAGTAGACCTCAGAGAGGCCAACTATTGAGGCCGTCGCGTCGACGACGGTCTCGGCACCATTCCCCGTAGGGACAACAACATCGAAGACGTGGGTCTTCGAGCGAGTCCATGACGCTGTAGGCGCCATGGTGTGAGAGGTGGACGTACCCGACGTGGAACACGCAGGGGTGTCGGTAGAAGCGATTGTTCCGTGCTGGAGGCTGGAGCCTGGGGCGACGTACGCAGACTAGCGTTTTCATGGTCATAACGAGGAATATCATCCCGAACCACGCATACCCAACCACACAGGCCATCAGTGTAACCCAAAGAAGTTACTGAACTAATTGAATTTCTCGAAGTAAAATGCGTCAGAAAAATCGTAAAGCACGACTTGCACACAACCTACAGACATGATAGCGTCAGACTGTAATTTGAACATCCAAGAAAGCATAATTCTGTTACGCGGAAACTCGAACACAAACCCATTTTCCGGCGTTTCTGCGATTCATACAGCGACTCGCCCGGTTCCTTTCAACAGCTCCAGAAGGCGCTCACCTCCGCGCATTGCTATTTACGCATTGCGGCACACGCAGGACATCGCGTTTCTGCTAGAAAGCTCGCCTTCTTGCATAGCGTTTACCGCCAACGTTTCCCGGTAAACATTGCGGTTACATAAGCTGCAGTTGCCGGAAAGCGTAAGAAGCAGTCGGGGATCTTTGAATGCTATCGCGTTCCACTGTTAAAGGCGAAGCTTAAGCGTCCCCCAAATTTTTAAATATACGCGCAGGACAAAGTTCAGTATATTTTTGAAAGAGGAAGAGGTAGCCAATTAAATATTATTTCTAAAGGTATATGGATAGCCTATGCCTAGAGAATGAATATGTCGCTGTATGTTCTCTTCGCTTTAAATTGCTTTGCGCGCTTTCTTGACCTTGAAAAAAAAAAGCCGCAGATTGCAGAGGCCCCTTCGGGAGAGTATTTCATCAACGGTGTGTGAAATGCACGTGAATGATGTGTGTCTCGGTATTACAACTCTTTCCAGTAAGCAAAGAAAAATAAAAGTTATTCTAATAATTATAATTTAAAGCATCGCGTTTGTGGGTATTGCCTGGTCACAGAAACGCTTCGAAAGCCTATAGGCTTTCGAAGCAAAGCAACGCAGCAAAGCAAAGCAACGGAACAGCCGCCCGCAGTGTTTAAAGTCCAGCTGAAGCGAAATTTGACTTTGGCCTATTTGGTTAAAATTATGTAGCAATATGCTTGCTTCACGAAGGCACCTGTTTACGACCACAGTATATCTTATAGTTCAGCATTATACGACCTTCTAGTATGGTTTCCGGTGCACTTTGTTCTCTTGCCTTTGGTACGTAAGGATTGGGGGGTGGGGGCAGAGAGTGTCAATATGAGTTTAATATAAGGAATCATGAGAAGAAACAGGAAGGCGATGGCGAGGCATGACATGATAAATAAGAAGAAAAAAAGAATGTTCCTTTTGAAAAATAGAGACACGATATAATGCAAAAACAGAAAAAAGAAGAAAAAGAAGAACAACCACGATACTGTTAAGCGAGAGAGAAAACTGCCCAAATTACAAGTTCTGACTCGCTGCGAAATCTGCAAGGGACTTGACACTGGTGCCTTTAGGACGCGCGGGCCTGACGTATTCAAACAGAAAACAGAGTCACTCAACAATAGGCGGATCTTTTGAAAGCAGCAACAGTAACAACACGCGTTGGGAAGAACGAGAAAGAATAAAAAAATGTGAGGAGCACAATTGGTGAGGGGAGAGGCGCACACTAAACATCCTCTTCGAGGATAAACATACGGCCATAGAGAAGAAAAAAAGAAGGAAGAAAAGCAGCTAAACGAAGTAAAAATGTTCCGCTGGATAAGGCAATGTCGGAGAGATGAGCTTAGACTCCCAGATCTACAACTCGGCTAGTACTGTGCGCCGACTATAACCGGATCTGCGCCAATGCAGTCATGCATGGTGGTTGATGACGGCAGAGGCAAAAAAAGAAAAGAGTGAGAGAGAGAGAGAGAGAGAGACAAAGGTTTTATTAACCCACCATTGTGTGATATATATACTGCACACGCAAGGGAAGACGCGGCATTGATAACACTAGCGGCCTTCGCCCATAACAGGGCCACGTAGACCGAGAAGACCCGTGTACATGTTGCGTGTGTGTCGCGTCTAGGAAGGCGCGCATTGCGTCCCAACGGTCGCTGCTTTCTGACCCGTTTTTTTTTTCTTCTTCTGTCCTCAAGATGCAAACATGTGAACTCCAGAAAGGCTATAGTTTCGTTCGTATCATTTCCCACGCTTTTGCTGGAGACGAGGCCACTGGCGAGAACGCTAAACCACTTCGTTTTCTTTTTCTCTTTTCGTCTTTCTTTTTGTTATTAATGACCTTTGTCCTTTTGCGTCTGTTTACGCGGTGACGGCAATACTTTAAGGTCCTGTCGGGCGGCCATTGCGAAACACCACTGACGGCAGGACGCATTTGAAGCGCACGCAGTGCCAGCAAAGAAAAGAAAAGAAAAGAAAGAGAACAAGTGATAAAGAAACGTGATATGTGGCGGGCGCAGTTGCAATTTCTTTGCTTCCGCCTGGATTCCCAATCTGAACCCCCTGCGCTGCACTTTCAGTATAACCGTGACGTATCACCTTGTCACGCTACGGCGCCGCCACCAAGCACTGTTTGGTTACTGCAAACCAGTGTTTGGGAAAATGGTAAGGTAACGAAAGAAATAGCAACGCGAACGGCAACACGAAGAACAAAAGTAAATGTGGCAAGAACGGATAAAGTAAGCGTTAAAAGCGTGAGCGCCGCCTCCGTCGCATCACTCATTATTTTTATTTTATTTTTTTTTGTGCGAGAACAGATTTTCACGGATGACAGAACCTGCTGGGTTGACGAAACGAGGAAGTGGCTCGCGCATATAGCGCGTGTGATGCAAATGTATTCCACTGAGTTTTATTTCTTAACCTTTTCGTTCCGTTCTTGGCCGGTTTTTCCTTTTTTCTCGCTCGTGTAACGCTAGCGTATTTACACGCGCATGCGAGGGGGGTATGCGCCTGAGCAATAACTGTGTGTCACGTGGTACTTTACACATGGCTCGGTTCCAACGCCTCGAAGAACGAATGCGGATCGCCGCCTTCTGATATTGCGCCGCAGCGGCTTCGCCTACATACGTGCGCGTCGACACACGTCTGGAATCCAGACGGCATATATATGGTTCGAAACTGTCTCGAATAGAAACTAACAATTGCGGTGGTGCTGCAGCCGCCTTGGTAATGCCAATAAAGTGAGTGGGTCAGACGTCGAGTTTTGTTTTTCTCGCTTAAGTGTCCTGCGCCTTCGTCGCTTTGTTCACGACTTTTAAATTATTTTATGTATTTGTTTGCACATACTGCGGACCAACATTTCGGTGTAAGCAGGAAGTGCGAAAGAAACACCAATTAGTCACTGAAAACGGCAAGAGTACAGTACGTTAGAGCATTGATCACAAGGTAAGTAATCCCCACGTTTTTGCAGCAAAATCTCCACACACTAATATCTCCCGCGGTAGTGAATTACAGTCTGTCACTATGCTGGGAAAATAACTATATTTGTAAGCATTAGATCGCGCAAATTCGGGTGCTAACGAGGGACCTTGTTTACTACGGGTTTTCCTATAGCCGTGGCTCATTTGACGCAAGACGGAACATTAATGTCATTTTCCTCGAGATAATTTTTTATATAAGAATCTTAAGCGGCTAACCTTTCTTCGTGTTTCCAACAAACGAATGTTACGTAATTGCATTAATGAACTAGGCGAGTCACGACTTGGATACTTGTCAGATATGAATTTTACAGCTTTCCGTAGTGCCATTTCAAACAGCACCCAATATATTATTTTTCTAAATTGAAAATTTGGCGAGTATACCGTAATTATGATTATACTGCAGATTGGCAGCGCGCATTCAGGGGATGCGCGTGCCTTTGCGTGCATCGTTTTTAAATTACGTTCTGCTTTTGTTTTTTTGGTATTGTTTTCATGTATAAACATTTTATGCGGAACTCCGTTTGACACGAGTAACCTGGAGTTATGCACCACGAGTCACATACCATCGCAAAGCCATAAAGAAGGCTCCTTATAAAATGACATTTCGATAAGGCCTCAAAGCACGAATTTTCACCATTTGCAGCAACCAGCTATCAGCGGAGACTTAATATTGCGAGAAAGTGCCATTTGCATAGCTATATTTGCATAGCTATGTTTGCGTATATTTCCGGCTAATTTACATCCAAGCCCAGCCAAAATGGCCCACATCCCCCAATATTCCCATATGCGCATACGCTGCTGTGCTTCTTAAGAGGAAGCTTTAGCTTGGGCCCAAGTCCGACGCCGGATGTTCAAATATGTGTAAAACGGAGAAACTTTTTTCTGAGATAATCACGGGGCCAATTTTAATGAAATTTGTCCCATTTGATTGTTGGAAGCGGAATTTAGATTTAGTGCCTCAATCATTTTTACGGTATTTCCAAAAATTGGTGAGCTTGAAAAAAAAATGGAATGACGAAGTTTACAAATTTGTAGCTCTGCAGCTAGAACAGATATTTCAGTTTTGTAAACTGCACTCATTAGAGCATCCAAAGCGGACAAATTTGATATGTTAATTGTTATCTTACGTGAATTTGTGTCACTGTATAAAAAGGTTTTGCAAAAGTTCCACTCACAAAATAGTGCTCTACGTGAGAGCCACGTATATCAGTTTTGTCCCCTTTATATGCACTATTAGGTGCAATTTATAGAATTGGGATATGTTTTTTCGTTGCTGAGCTACAGAGTTGTAAACTTGATAGTTTCGTTCCATGAAAATGTGTCCTTTCTGTGAATAAGAAATGACGACCTACATAAAGAGTACAAGACCAACCGTCACTAGACTTCAACTCTTTCTTTAAAATGCAACAAACCTCATCAAATTTGGCGCAGTGGTTGCCGAGAAAAAATACTTCTCATTTCCCATGTATTTAGGTATGAGGCCCCGAGCTAAAGCTTCTTAAGTACACCGCGATGCCGCGTTTGTCTCTCTAGGTAATCGCAAGAGACGAAGTCTCTGCCTACGCTGCAATCGCGGCAAGAATGTGTTGCATATTTCTACCGCTTTAGTCGGAAACTGCAGGGTGGTCCTTTAAAGTAGTGATGGCTATACACTGAGAGCCTAGCGCAACTCGAAACAGCCGCTCGTTAGGGCGACGTCGTGCGCCTAAAATACGGCGAAAAAAAAAAAAAACGCATCGCATGTCGTTACCGATCCAAGGGATGCTTCGTAGACCTGCACTTGTCGGCGAATAAATGAGAACGTAAATTACGTATTATTGTTTTACGAGTGCCGAAGCAATCACTCAGTGAACTTCGACAGTGACGTTCACGCAATGACACAGATCCCGGTCGATGCGGTACGAGCAACGCTGAAAGTGCTCTAAGGGATTCCGCTGTGTGACGTCACTCTCCAGTTTGGTACGACTCGTTAACTTTAATTGAGTATACTTTGGCAACGACTACGCGCAAGGCAATGGCGCGGCCTATAATTGAAAGAGTAGAGGCCTATGCATAGCATATACATCTCACGTCTCTGACATTGCAGCCAATGATGCACCGTCGTTATTATAGGACGTATTCGAAAGTAGTAACACTGCACACGTGTTTTTTTTTTTTTAGACGATAGTGCAAAAACGGTTGCCTCGTTTTATGCTTTTAAACGCGACAGGCGCAAAAATTACCTCAAGATTCACAAATGATGCGGTAAATATTGCTGTTTTCTGCTGCTTGTATGTGTGCCGGCTCGTTCTCTTCCCCGGCTGCTATTTCGAGAAGTTAATCGAGAACCCAAACAAGCCTCTTCAAAAATGTCCCTACGTTGCTGCCGCCTTAATGGCCTAATTACCTCTAACGACAACCTAGCTGCGAACAAAATAACGCGATGCTGAGAAGCGAAGCTGCGCCGAACTGAACAACCGCTGCTGCGGTCACATGCTAATGAAGTTTTCGCCGGCCTCTCCGTCACCGTTTTCGTTCCGCGGAGCAAACTATCCGCCTCACGTCTCTGTCTTTTTATTTTCTTTTTCTTCCTTGTTTCTTTCTTATTTTTTTTTATTGCATTCTTCTTTAAGCGAACACCCAAACTACCCGGAGAGACACTTCCGAGAATATCTCTTGGGAAATCGCGGCCGAGTAGTTATTTCGTACCCGCGGATATCGGCTCTCATTACGTGCAAAAGCGTCATTCGCTATCGGTCAGTGTCAAGTGTGGCCTCCTTCCATACATGCATAACAATTAGCGCGAGATGCCGCGCCTGGGAAGCGCTACATCGAAGAGCCGCAAAAATAAATAAAAGAAAAGAAATAGCTCAATCATAACGCGTCTGCTTCGAGGCTATATAGTCACGCAAGGTTTCGAGCGCGGAGCTGCCGAAATTTTCACGATGGCGTCGCGCTTGCCGCGTAGCGAAATGCGCTAAACACCCCGAGCGTGGCGTCGCCGAGCTCTGCGGGAGCCATTTGCAAACGACGTCCGAGCTAATGTGCGGCTTTCGTGCCTCCTTCCTCGGTGGCGCAATAAGGTAACGTGTGCAGCGAACATACCTGCGCTTAAAAGGAGTGCTTACGCGGTCTGCGATGAGATTACGCCTTCGCCGCAGAAGCGCGAGGCGATGATTTCGTCGGCGATCAGCGCGGCCCCCCTTTTGAGGACGCCTTCTGCTGACGCAGTCGGAATTCACGACCCATAGTGTAAGCGACGTTCGTTCTCGTGGAGTCTGGCATATGCTAACTTCTCCATCGGTGGTCTGGTAGCGAGTACGCAACGTTCGCCGAAAGCGCTATATGGAAGTATTTGACCAAGTGAAGTGCACGCGTCAACACACTCACACCTTGCGAAATGCCGTCTGTCTGCAAAGCTTCCAGACGAACATTTGGTGAATGTGACGCTAGGGACTCTCTTTAGTGCTGACTCTCCTGCTGCCTACTGTACACCATGACATGTGATATTTTATTGGCGGCTGGTTTTTGACGTCACTCCAAGGTCCCGAACAATTTACCCTTTTCTTGCGCTGCTACGGGGATGTGGGAAGGGTTAAGAGGTGACAAAGAATGCAACGGGATTCGACGTACTGGGTGTGTTTGAAGAGACAGAAATGGTAGAGATTAACAATGTCCTTCTTTTTATCGTCATACTGTGCATACACTGGCATACGAAAGATCGCGTAGTAAATGTATTCCTTCCACGTCTTCGGCAGACCTTCATTATATAGATGTTCACTATAACCTTTATTACGCTTATTATGTAATTGTACATCTTAGACGCAGACTTGCAGCATATGTATATGCAGACTGCAGCATATGCAGCTATAGGCGCACTATGGACGGCGATGCCCGTTTAGCCAGCGCCTGTTTAGCTTATTGCCTTATGCGGCATAGGTCGCAAAACACCGCTAACCACGTCGTCCAAATAAGTAGAAAAGCGTCCATACTTGCCTCACGTAGGTGTTGACTAAGCACCGGCTCATTCTCATAAAGTGTGCCCTCCGAAGTGACTGGCATGCTACGTGAATACAAGAGGGCTCTCACTATAAAACAGTCACTAAAGTTACTGCACGACGGAGGGCTGCACCTATTTATAGCATAACAGTTCTTTTTCTAGACCTTAAGAGAGTTCGCTTCGAAAAAAAAAAAATAGAGACTACCTGAGCCACTGGATGCATGGCGTAACTTCAAATATAGTCGGATTCCTCGCGCGCAGAAGAGGCGAGTGTGTTTTTTAGAAGCGAACTAAAGTACTTTTATACGCTTTTCTTGACTTATTTGAGGCGCGCGTATCTGAACGTCTAATATATTTTGGGGAAGCAAGAAATGAACGCGTCTCCAAGTTGCAAAGGGAGATGAACTGCCGTGTCCCCAGAGTCTCATGGGTGGAAGCGTCGACATTGCGATAGCTCGGAATAGCCAACGCGGTTAATGTGCTTTCCAAAGCGGTTAATGTGCGCCGGTCTGGATTGCGACCCACGCGCTTTCGTAAGCCTGTCTTTAAGCCTCTTGCTTTCAAGAGGCACGTTAGCGCGCCAATAACTCTGTGGCTGGCTAGAACGTACCCGACTTGGAAATTATATATCGCAGGCTTGTTGAAACAAATTCGAAAACTTTTGCTATAAGGATGCGCCGAGGAGGGGGGGAGGGAGGGGGTTGCGTATAATTAGGCAAATGAGGCCTGTGCCATCGAAACTATATATAGGAGGCTCGCAAAAATGTCGAAAACTTCTCGACGAAAACTTCTTGGCCATCGAAGCAATGCTCTTTACAACCCTAAATAGCCTAATATAACTAGCCAGGCATGATTTGATTTTGTTATTTCATTCAGTAAGCATGTACATTTGCAGACTCCAGTAAATTTGCAATTTCCGTCCTCCAGTTACGCAACCGTTATTAACCGAGCAGGTTCGCACAGCAGCGATGAAGTAAGTCCAATGACAGCAAACGTATGCAAGCTAGTGTGTTGCAACAAGCCTCAAACTGGAGCACTCAACGCATTCGTGGTTTCAAGTGTGCTTTACGACACCTCCGCGCCATATTGACACTCTATGAACGCCGAACGCCGGCCGAAACGTCAGTAAAGTTCTGGTATCTTTTCCTACGTGCTTCTATTCTTTGAACTATTCCTCTAACGGTGGTCTGCTCACCGTTCACTTCACTTCGCTCCTCGAAGAGGTAGGACGTACGACACTTTGCAATGTGGGTGAACGCAGCTCCTATAGATTCGGGACCTCAAAGAGGTGCAACGTATTATTATTATTATTATTATTATTATTATTATTATTATTATTATTATTATTATTATTATTTGGTTTAAAGCACATATATACACTTGACAGGAGAGGGAAAGCTAGGAGCAGGCTGGCAACTGCCATCGGAAGGGGCACAAAGCCTGCCTACTCTTCAGAAAGGAGGAGACAGAAACACGGAAATGGAAGATCAGATGAAGGGGAGGAATGAGGAATGAATGAGCAAAACGGCATAATGCTGACGTATTTCCTTCAAGTTTACTGCTAAATCGACACTGAATTTTTTTATTCCACCGCGTTCAACATTCGCCAATTCGCACTGTTTTCACCCAAACTGAGCACATTCGACGTACAATGCAACCTTCACATAAAGTCATATTTATCACACAGGAGAGCAGCACTTGTTGCGTTCTCCGAAGGCAACGTGAGACTGCCAGAATTAAATTCGAGTCACCGATGTGACACGCTGTTGAGCGCTGTCATCGAAGTCGTGAAGGTCCCGTTTTGACACATGCTCAGGCGTCTTCCGCTATTTACCGACACATTCAACGTTCATTCTCTCTATTTATCTTTCTACTCTCTTCTTTCTTCCCCCCCCCCCCCCCCCCCGCATATAGGGTAACAAACCAGGCGTTTGTCGTGTTAAGCTTTCTTCGTGCTCTATACCTACCTCTCTCCTGACTCATTTATAACTGGCCGTGTGACTATGTTCGGCTCAGATGCCGCCGCTATGTGTGTGTGACTACAGACAATGGGCAAAATTTTACATTTATTAATAAGGATATGCGCGCTCGCAGGTTTCAGGCAGTCACGTCGGTACGCTGCTTCTATATATACGAATCATAGAAGGAGCTTTCACACGGGTTATCACCGGTTCCGATTCTTTCTTTCTTTCTTTCTTTCTTTCTTTCTTTCTTTCTTTCTTTCTTTCTTTCTTTCTTTCTTTCTTTCTTTCTTTCTTTCTTTCTTTGGTCTCTCCTCTGCATCGACATACGCGGTCGCTCGGGCGACATTAACAGGCTCGCACGAAATCACGTCGCCTGCTGGGTTCTCGTTAACGTCTCGTATATACGCGGTCGCGTTTGTGTCGAAATGCCGACGGTACAGATCCTCTCCTCAGCGCGCTCCGCGCACGTTTTATCTTTACGGGTTTTGCGTCGCTGGCCTCCTCGTCGAAAGCGAGGTCTACGACTTCGTATACGTGCCTGCTTATCGAACAACGTTCGCCGCTTTCGTTGACGCCGCTATTGTGAAACACGACACGTTATTTCTTCTTGAACAGAGACGGAAACAGCGAAAGAAAAAGGGAACTACGTGGCGGCCACATTGCATCGGCATTCGAAAATACTTTCGCAAGCAAGTGCAGCGGCCAACGGCAATAAGGTGCGTCGCGAAAAGATGTTAAGGTCGCTTAAGTGTAGTCATCACCACCAGCTTAGATGAGACCCTATTTTGTTGCTCTCCGAAAGGCGAAATGAGTCCGCGTAATCACTGACGCCCCAAGGAGAGAGTGTCTGCTTCTCAAATTGAGTAGTGACGTACAACCACCTTCATATTTAACCCCAACACGACTATGTATATAGTTTATTTTTGTCGCTCCTGCGGGGGATGCTAGATATTTCTTGTTTGGGCGGTTTGAATGCGCTAGTTTAGTGCATCTTCTATCCAAAGCAATCGATGTTTGGTCGTTAGAGCCCGCATATTAGAAAAGTTTAGCTACCGGATATATCTCTTCGTTTTTCGGGTTAAGTTTGACAGCGTCTGTGCGTTGCGCTTTTAGTCCCGACGATCCTGTTGCAAAGCCCACCGTGAACAAAAAAGAAAAAAAATGAGCGCGAAAGGCGCCGCTGTTCTGCTGGCTACCCGTTTTATTGTGTGCCCTGCATAAGCTCGCTTGTATGACGTCGGATGTTTTAGCACGAAACTTTCAGTTCTTACATGAGGCGCTGACGGCCGATTAAGTTGCCTAAATAATGCGAGGCTTGCTTACTTAAAAAAAAAAAAAGAACACGATCTCACACAATCTTAGTAACACTTCCATTGGACACTGAAGGCACGGACGCGATAAGCACCATTTTTGCGCCTGTCTGTCGCTGACCCTGTTTACCTGAACTTGACGCTCGCTAGCGCTCTCTAGATAACGAAAGGCCTCCGATTTTTTAATCAGGACATCGCGCGGGGAGGACAAAGGTCCGTGCGTTTCGATGAAGTACACCATACGACGTTTAGTGAAATTATCTTTTTTTTGTTCTTTTCTTCTTTAAACGTGGTTTTCAATGGGAGAGTCGCCTGCCTGAACCTTCCCGAAAACATGCAGCAATCGTAACGTAGCCAGACCAGAACCGTTTTTCAACATCTTCTTGGACTCTCATGGTGCATTCTTACGTGTCTCCAATCAGGGATGACGTGATATTTAAATGATCGGTGTCCAAAGTCTTCCTTGCGTTTTCATTTGTCCCTGCAGGTGCGGTCCACTCAGTGGGTCACAGTTCATCGTTACACCAAGTGGGGTCCCATTTAGCACAGATTGTGGCGCACACACTGGGAGAAAGTCCTTTATTTTCCACTACAGTGCCAGATATTTCATGCACAGTTTAATGACTACATACGCACAGCAAGGCCGCTTCCAGTGTTGAGGGCTGTATCAGTGACAAAATATTCAGCCTATCAAAAAAAAAGAAGAAAAGAGAATGCTCACAGCCTAAATTTCACTAATTTTGTGTGAGATATGCAGCACTATTGCAACGTAACTAATTTGTCACACAGGTAATGCCTGCCTATACGTGCAGAATCGGCGTTTGTAGTTCTAAGGACTGCATCAGGTACAAGATGTGCGCCAACCCGGGAAAAAGCCATCACCGGATATTTTTCTTCAGCTTGCCAAAGAACCGTTAACGCACAGGTTACAACGCTCGTCATTATACGCTCTCGCACTGTAACTGAGCCGGCCTCAACGCTTTATAAACCGTGTGTCTTATATAATATTAGCTAAGGTGTTCAACGATAGTAAAATATATTTAAAAAACACGGTGTAAGATACAATGATAACGCGTTTGCGATGTTCGGTTGTCAGAGGTCCGATGATCGATCACGTCTCTGACGCATGCGTAGCTAGAGTTGACTGACGATGACTCTCCATCAATTTCTTCCTTTCTCTCTTTCAGCCCGTTGCGAATAGTATATATTTATGCAGGCTTTAATAAAGTTGTTGTTGGCAGTCAGCGCTGGGATCCAGCGCTCTTCCTTACCCCTGTGATTCTTGGCGCTGTTTGAAATGAATCAACACTAAAGTCTTGGATGGTATCTTGTACCGTGCTTCTGTAAACTCTGATTTTTTTCCCTTCTTTGAACAGCTTGGTTAACGTTGGCCGGGAAACCCTATCTATGACCGAATGCCTGCGCCCTTTGGGCCGTGACTTCACACGCTGTTGCGTTTCGCCTGCGACACGTGGTTTTGCCGGCGCGACTGCGGCAGGGCGGCAGACATTTTGGCCCGATCGTCGTCGCCGCAACACTCATCGCCAGGTGTTTCCAGGCGCGACTGCGGCGATGCGACCGCAAAGGATCACCCTCGCATTCCAGTCATTGTGCCCGAAACAGGCGATGCCAAAGCAGGGATCGTCCCCTCATTACAGCCATTGTGCCCGAAACAGGCGATGCCAAAGCAGGGACCATCCTCTCATTACAGTCATTGTGCCCGACCGGCAGCGCTACAACAGGGTGCTACGAGATCGTGCTCGACAGGGTGCTACGAGATCGTGCTCGTCATGGTGCTACGGCATCGCTACGACAGTGTGCGTCACCATTAGCCCATTGTACATTCACGTGCTCGTCTTTTGAGGGGTTCCTTCTTGCCCTCAACTGCGAGAGTATAAAAACAGCTGCCCCCGGACGCCAAAAAGGAGGGCTCCGATTTCTTCTGTTGAGTGAAGTGCTCTCCCGTCTCTCTACTTCGGTCAAACCTGACCGCCAACTCTTTGCGATGTTAAAATAAACAAGTTGTTTCGTTGTTACCAGTCGACTCATGCTTTGCCGGGACCTTCGGATGCTTCCAGTTGTACCCCAGGCCGCCAGGCCAACGCTACCCTTGGGGCTTGCGACCCAGGTACAACCACGGGCGTCAGCGCCGAGTTCCCAACAGATCGTACCAGCAGTCCGATCCAAACATCTGGTTGGCAGCGGTGAGATCGCCTCCAACTTCAAACAACTGTCTGCCAGCGGTGAGATCGCGACAACGGAGGCCAGCAGCGAAGAGATGCAGTTGACGGTATGCTGAGCAGCTCAACGACGATCCGGGAGCAGTGCAACGAGCCCTGTGTGACGACTGGTTGCCTGCAGCGGAACGACTGCGCGGAATTCCTGCCTGCGAGGTTTGGTGAGTGCGGGACTTTCTTCTTCTGAGCTTTGCCAGGCTTTTTGTTAGTGTCAGAAACAGAGCTGGTAATTGTGGTTGTCGTTGCTGCCGGGTTAGTTTGCGGCAAGACAATAGTAAGCAGTAGAGAAAGCAGCATTCAGAGCAGCCATGGATTTGAAGTCGTTGCGCAAACCGAAATTATTGGAGCTTGCAAGAGAGTTGGGTCTGGATGTCTCAGACAAACTCAGAAAACCTGAACTGCTAAGGACTATTCTTGAGTTAGAGGCTGAGGATGACGAGCTGTCGGAATGCCTTGAGACTATTGAGGAGAGGTCAAAAAGACAGGAGCGCGAACTTAAAGAGCAAAAAGAGAAACAGGAGCGCGAACTTAAAGAGCAAAAAGAGAAACAGGAGCGCGAACTTAAAGAACAGAAAGAGCGAGAGCAACAAGAGCGTGACCGTCAACACGCTTTGGAAATGAAGCGTCTTGAGGTAGAGATGGAACGCGCTCGTAATGGAAGTCAGGCACACGGTGCAGGAGAACGCGTATTGTTCAAAATGACTGACCTGATGCGGCCGTTTAAGCTTGGAGAGGACATTGGTTTGTTCCTGGTTAACTTTGAGCGAACGTGCGAGAAGCAGGGGTTCTCTCGGGAAACGTGGCCACAGCGCTTGCTCACTTTGTTACCCGGCGAGGCGGCCGACGTAGTCGCTCGCTTGGATAGAGAGGAAGCAGAGGATTTCGACAAAGTAAAATCGAGTCTGCTAAAAAAGTACCGGCTGTCTGCGGAGGCGTTCCGTCGGAAGTTTCGGGAAAATGAGAAAGGCAGAAGTGAGTCATATACAGAGTTTGCGTATAGGCTTATGTCGAACATGCAGGAGTGGCTCAAAGAAGAGAAAGCGTTTGGTGACCACGATAAAGTTCTGCAGTGTTTCGGGCTAGAACAGTTTTATAGTCGGTTACCGGAGAACGTGCGATACTGGGTCTTGGATAGGCCAGACGTTTGTACGGTGGCTAAAGCCGCTGAGCTAGCCGAGGAGTTTGTGACGCGTCGGGCTCGCGGAGCTAAGGACGGTCAAAAGGGTGAATTTGGCTCGAAGTTTGAGAGGCCGAAGTTCACACCCATAAGAGCAAAGGGGGACACGCGTAGTGCGGATGCGAGCGAAAGCAGTCCGACCAAACGTAAAGAGACGGCGGCAGCCAAACGCAGAAAGCGGTTCGAGATGAGGCGAGCGCGCTTGTGTTATACGTGCCAGAAGCCGGGTCACTTTTCGGCGCAGTGTCCGGAAACAACACCAAAAGTTGTGTTTTTTTCAATAGGCAGCACTGACGAGAACATGAAGCTTCTCGAGCCTTACATGCGAGACCTCCTCGTGAACGGGAAAGAGTGCCGAGTGCTTCGCGATTCCGCAGCTACGATGGATGTAGTTCACCCGTCTTACGTAGAACCCCAAATGTTCACGGGCGAGTGCGCGTGGATCAAGCAAGCCGTGGAAGCTCATAGCGTGTGTCTGCCAGTAGCAAAGGTGCTTATTGAAGGACCTTTCGGAGCGCTTGAGACGGAGGCGGCAGTGTCATCTATGCTGCCACCCCAGTACCCGTACCTATTTTCAAACAGGTCCGATCACCTCCTGCGCGAGAAGGGGCTTTTGTTTGGTGAAGCTAGTGTTCAGGCCTTAACCAGATCGAAGGTTCGGGAGCTCGCTGCAAAGGCGGTAGTTGCGGGGCCGACGTTATCAAACAACGAAAAAGGGTCAGAGGCGCAGCAAGCTGATATTCAGAGCACGCCCGAACTGAATAAAATTGAGTCTGTAGCATTGAAGGCGCCAGATACTGGAGAGGAACCGCCCGACGCGGGAAAGTTAGAAGAGCTATCTACTGATTTGCTCATCGCGCCTACGTCAGACGGACTTGATAGGTTGCTAAAAGTCAGCCGGACGGCTTTGATAGCCGAGCAAAAAAAGGATGGCAGCCTGGAAAACGTGCGCTGCAATGTCAAAGAAGGTATCGCCAGGAAAACTGCGCGTTTTGTGGAAAGGGGTGGAGTCCTGTACCGGAAGTATCTAGACCGCAGAGGAGTGGAGTTCGATCAGCTGATCGTGCCTCAATGCTATCGTCAGGATCTGTTGCGCTTGTCACACGGGGGTTCGTGGTCCGGACACCTAGGAGTTAAGAAAACTAAGGACCGTCTCTTGCAAGAGTACTATTGGCCAGGGTGTTTTCGGGACGCAGACCATTTCGTGAGGACATGTGACACTTGTCAGCGGGTGGGCAAACCAGGGGACAAATCGAGGGCGCCGTTGAAATTGGTACCTATCATTACGGAGCCTTTTAGACGGCTCGTTATTGATACTGTGGGACCTCTGCCGGTAACAGCCACGGGGTACAGACACATTTTGACTGTGATCTGCCCAGCGACAAAGTTCCCTGAAGCAGTGCCGCTTAAAGAACTCAGCTCAGTTGAGATAGTTAATGCACTACTGTCCATATTTGCGCGAGTTGGTTTCCCTGCGGAAATCCAATCAGATCAGGGCACAGTATTTACTAGCGCTTTGACGACAACTTTTCTCGAAAGGTGTGGGGTAAAGCTGTTACACAGCTCAGTGTACCACCCACAGTCGAATTCCGTTGAGAAGCTCCACTCCGTCATGAAGCGCGTGTTGAGAGCGTTGTGTTTTGAACATCGAACTGACTGGGAGCTGTGTCTGCCTGGGGTGATGTTTGCGTTAAGAACCGCGCCGCATGCAGCTACGGGGTTTTCGCCAGCCGAACTGGTGTACGGTCGCTCGCTTCGATCTCCGCTTCGTATGCTTCGAGAATCGTGGGAAGGTAGGGGCGACGACCCAGTCGTGGTGGAGTACGTGCTTAAGCTCCTCGAACGCTTAAGAAGGGCACAGGAGTTGTCAGGTGAAGCAATGACAAAGGCCCAGCAGAGGGCCAAGGTTTATTATGATCGGACAGCCAGGGCCCGTCGTTTTGAGGTTGGCGATGAGGTCATGATATTGCGCACATCGCTAAACAACAAACTAGACGTGCAGTGGGAGGGCCCAGCACGAATTGTTCAGAAACTGTCGGACGTTAACTACGTGGTAAGTCTGCCAGGAAAGCGGAAAGCACAGCAAGTTTACCACTGTAATCTGCTCAAACCTTATAGACAAAGGGAAGCAGTGGTGTGCATGATGGTAAACGTTCCTGAAGAGCTTCCGGTCGAGCTTCCGGGACTAGGCTCAGTGACGAACAGGGAAGACACCGGTCAAGTCATTAGTGACCTTATCAGTAAAGCGCCGCTGTCGCCTGAGCAGAAAACCGAACTACACCAGCTATTACAAGAGTTTCAAGGTCTGTTCTCTGAGAGGCCTGGTAGGACTTCGGTACTTACTCATGATATAGAACTTACCTCCCCAGAGCCAGTACGATCCAAGGCGTATCGGGTGTCACCCCGCCAGAGCGATATTATGGAGGCTGAGGTAAAGAAAATGCTACAGCTCGGTGTTATTGAGGCAGGTGAGAGTGATTATACCTCCCCTTTGATTTTAGTTGAGGTACCGGGCAAGGAACCTCGTCCTTGCGTCGACTACCGCAGGCTTAATTCCATCACTAAGGATCAAATTTATCCGATCCCTAACATCGAGGAGCGCCTTGAGAAAGTTAGTAGCGCTCAGTTTATTTCCACCCTAGATCTTGTCAGGGGTTATTGGCAGGTTCCACTTACAGAAGAGGCTAGTAGGTATGCGGCGTTCATTTCACCAATGGGAACATTCCGTCCTAAAGTGTTGAGTTTTGGTTTGAAGAACGCGCCATACTGTTTTTCAAGTCTCATGGATAAAGTGTTGCGGGGACAGCAAGAATTCGCTTTACCGTATCTAGACGACGTAGCGATATTCTCCGCATCCTGGTCTGAGCATATGACACACTTGCGGGCAGTGCTAACCCGCCTGCGCGAAGCAGGCTTGACAGTAAAGGCTCCTAAGTGCCAGTTAGCACAGGCCGAGGTTGTCTACCTCGGTCACGTGATTGGTCAGGGTCGTCGCCGCCCCTCTGAAATAAAAGTGGCCGCTGTGCGAGACTTTCCGCAACCGCGCACAAAGACCGATATTCGGTCGTTCTTGGGTGTCGCCGGCTACTATCAGAGGTACATCCCTAGGTACTCTGATATCGCGGCTCCCCTGACGGATGCTCTAAGAAAGACAGAGCCTCAAACAGTCGTCTGGGACGAGACAAAGGAAAGAGCTTTTAGCGCCCTAAAGAGTGCCCTAACAAGCCAGCCTGTGCTACGATCGCCAGACTATACAAAAGGGTTCATTGTTCAGTGCGATGCTAGTGAGCGAGGCATGGGCGTTGTACTGTGCCAACGGGAAAATGGAGAAGTAGAACACCCCGTCCTGTATGCTAGTCGTAAGCTGACCAGTCGTGAGCAGGCGTATAGCGCCACCGAGAAAGAGTGTGCGTGTCTCGTGTGGGCCGTTCAGAAATTGTCATGCTATCTAGCCGGCTCGAGGTTTATCATTGAGACGGATCACTGCCCTCTCCAATGGCTGCAGACCATCTCTCCCAAAAATGGCCGCCTCCTGCGCTGGAGCCTCGCTTTACAACAATATTCCTTTGAGGTGCGTTACAAAAAGGGGAGTCTCAACGGTAACGCCGATGGCTTAAGTCGAAGCCCCTAACGTAGGAATCAGCCTCAAAATTGTTGGTTACTGATGTTTTTCTTCCTGAGGCAGGATTTTTTTTTAACATATTGCTTTTGTTTAGTGTTTCAAAGTGATGATATGCTTTCTAGTGCAAGTTTTCAATTTGTGGACGCGTTCTGAGTGATGCTAGACTACTGTAAGGAACTAGGCAGTGGTATAAAAAGGGGAAAGCGCCTGGCAGGGCTTAGTGAGGGTTGTTCCGTGCTTGCGGACTGAGCGGTTGAGTTTCAGCGTAGTTCTAACGCTTGCCGGGAACGAGAACAAAAATGTGAACTCTCCCGAAGTCACTTTGCAGTGTCCCGTGCGAACCTGAACGAGAGAACGAGGCCTTCTCTGTGCGCTGCGCTCAAGAAACGTCGAGGGACGCCCGACTTCGGTTATGAGCATCATCGAGCGACATCCCTCCGGCCAGCGGATGCAGTCCCCTGTCCATCGGGATCTCCTTCCCCCGGCGGGGCGGTCTGTTGCGTTTCGCCTGCGACACGTGGTTTTGCCGGCGCGACTGCGGCAGGGCGGCAGACATTTTGGCCCGATCGTCGTCGCCGCAACACTCATCGCCAGGTGTTTCCAGGCGCGACTGCGGCGATGCGACCGCAAAGGATCACCCTCGCATTCCAGTCATTGTGCCCGAAACAGGCGATGCCAAAGCAGGGATCGTCCCCTCATTACAGCCATTGTGCCCGAAACAGGCGATGCCAAAGCAGGGACCATCCTCTCATTACAGTCATTGTGCCCGACCGGCAGCGCTACAACAGGGTGCTACGAGATCGTGCTCGACAGGGTGCTACGAGATCGTGCTCGTCATGGTGCTACGGCATCGCTACGACAGTGTGCGTCACCATTAGCCCATTGTACATTCACGTGCTCGTCTTTTGAGGGGTTCCTTCTTGCCCTCAACTGCGAGAGTATAAAAACAGCTGCCCCCGGACGCCAAAAAGGAGGGCTCCGATTTCTTCTGTTGAGTGAAGTGCTCTCCCGTCTCTCTACTTCGGTCAAACCTGACCGCCAACTCTTTGCGATGTTAAAATAAACAAGTTGTTTCGTTGTTACCAGTCGACTCATGCTTTGCCGGGACCTTCGGATGCTTCCAGTTGTACCCCAGGCCGCCAGGCCAACGCTACCCTTGGGGCTTGCGACCCAGGTACAACCACGGGCGTCAGCGCCGAGTTCCCAACAGATCGTACCAGCAGTCCGATCCAAACAACGCGGAGAAACACGGCTCATAGAAAGCCATGATCTTGGAGTGCGCACGCTTTCTTTTACGTCACAGTTGTGGGGCGGCTTCATGGACACATAAACACACCTCAGTTGCCCGCTTATGACAGTGCCCTATTAAACGCTAGCTCCTATTTATTTTCTGCCGGGCCGGCGCACTGCAGGGAAGATATTACGCACAAGTTGAGAGCATCGTTACTCCACCTTGACTCGCAGCCGTTTAAGACAAGACTTAAAGCAAATAATAGTTGAGGAGTTTCCGGTATAGCCCTGCTGTATACGCAGTGAGCAAAAAGAAGAAACCTTGTCCGCTAGTGACGACGATGCTTACGGTACCGTTCAATTGCGATGCATATATATAGGAGACACGTGTAGATCTTCGCAGAGACAAGGATTACTACGCTGAGGAGCATCCGTGAACTCGCAGAGACAATAGTTCGGGGCCTGCCTTACGTAGCGATGGTAAATGATAATGTCTTCAGTGACTTACAAGGTCGCAGACGAAGGTGAACACCCCCACACGCGGGCACTGAGTTCGTGTTTGCCTTCCCCCGAGTCCTTGTTCTGCGATGCGAAAGCTTTGTGTGATAAGAACAGAGCAGACGCGCCCATGATTAAGCGAGTTGTATACTTACGTAGCCCGTATAGAGAGAGAGAGAGAGAGAGATCAAAGAAAGCCACAGGGAGGTCAGCGAGACGCACGCCCGGTTTGCTGCCCTACACTGGGGGAAGGAAATAAATGTCGAATAGAAAGAAAGCAGGGAAGAGAGAAAGAGCGGTAGTTTCCCGCAGACGTACCAAAAACTCAGCAAAGGCACAATCACTTTTCCTTCTCTTGTTTTTTTTTTAAATTCTGGGGCTTTACGCGCCTAAACCATGATATCATTTGAGGCACGCCGTAGCGGAAAACTGCGGATTAACGCTCACGACCTGTGATTCTCCAACGTGCACCCAATCTACGGTACACGGGCACTTTCGCAATCCGTCCACAGCGAAACGCGGCCGCCGCCGCCAGCACGATGGAACCTGCGCGATTTGGCACACCTAAACGACGGCGTCTCGTGAACAGCGATCGCCGGCAACTGCTGCGGCGCTCTCGTCTGCCTGCAGCAAAGAAATTCGTCATTCGGGCTATCATCATAGCTTTCACCTTAATTAGTCGGTAAAGTTAAACGAGAGGTTGGACCCATTACATAACTACGCCCTCCAGCTGCTCCCTTCGCCGACTATATATTGATCCGTCTCAGGAAAGCGTATACATATCTTAAATGCCCAGCCGCTTGGATCGACACTCGACAGACGCTAAGCAGTTTGTGGCACGCGCTAAGAGAGAGAGAGAGAGAGAGAGAGAGAGAGAGAGGAATATAGGAAGGCGGGGATGTTAACCAGTCAATAGTCTGGTTGGCTACGCTACGCTGGGTGATGGGAGAAGGGGAAGAGAGAAAAGGGAGAGAGAAGGTGTAGATGCGTGTACGGACAGCACTTGATTTAAAGCCGCTCGCTCAAACCATAACTTCTGAGAAAACACAAAAGTGCCTTCACTGCTTTCTGAGCCGATGATCGGTTGGGACGGTGCTCTAGTATCGTCTGTTCACTCAGAGGACGATCATCTAATTTCTTCAATGTGTTGGACAAATAATGTCTTTGTGCTTGAAATTGAGGAGAATGGCACAATAAGTGTTCAATGCTCTCCTCGCATCCGCAAACATCACATGCAGGACTACCAGCCATTCCAATTAGTGCTGAGTAGGTATTCGTGAAGGCAAATCCAAGCCATAACCGACACAGAAGAGACGCTTCACGTCGGTGCAGACTGGCTGGAGGTCTGAGTTGAAGTGACGGATTTAGTCTGTGCAGTCTTGTGCACGCGCGAACGCGCTAAGAAGCTCAATTAGATATATGCAGAGTGAAAAGGCCGGATAGCGCTCAGGTTAATGCGGAACGCGGAATATCCGTCTATGACGAAATCGCAGCAACGTTTTGCATGTTGAGCGCTATACACGCGATGCCGAAGGAAAACCCTGAGAAAGTTTCCACATTCTTTCATCGTTGCAGGGCGTGTTGGAAGCCGTTCGTCGGCCTCGGAGCTACAACGAATGACGTTGAAGTTGCAAGTAAACGCTGCTCACATGAACAGACTGATAAAATGACCCGCTCGGGCAATTGTCCCCATACCAAATTATTCAATGCATCGACTGCGTTCCGCGATGTATCTTTCGAGGCTCGCTTCCCAGATCTCGATCGCCTTTCTTTTTTTCTTCTCCTGACTCCAAGCGTGCCGGCCGCACAAGCTATAATTTCGAGTCGATCGCGACTTGTGCAAGAGCGGACCACGTGCGTAACCTGCGCTTTCCGAACGCAGCCTATGATGAAAAATGAATCCCTCTCTCTGTTAACAAGGTATACATTTAGTGATGACATGTGAGCGTCTACTTGTGTACACTCCAACGATCGCCAGTGTGTTGTGTGCGAGGCTCTTCGCGAAACTTTAAGGAGAGCTGCTAAGACACGGCCAAGTGAAGTACAGTCGCTCACAAAAGTTTACGGGACACGAAATTTGCGAACGAGCTGAACTTCCGCGATGACTTGACCTATGGACTCGAATTTAAACTTTCATTCTGTAGTGAAGTTTTTGAGACCTACTCAGTGATCTCTTAAATTAAAATCGCCATGCCTTAAAAAACCGAAATTAACACTCGCCGTGAAAATTGTGTCCCATAAACTTTTGCGGTCAATTGCACACGCGTATGAAGTGCGACAGAGTGACGTACAGCAGAGTGAATGAAGCTTGTGCCGATGAAGCCAACTTCTTTTTCTTTCATCTATATCTTCGAAATTTTGTATGTGAGCCAAGAAGGGCTTTATTGCATAATTTAAAAAAGGCTTTTTTGTTTGGACACTCATCGCAGAAACGTGCTTCAGGGAGGTTTCGCGCTTGCATTTCGATCACTTCGAGACGCTACAGGTCGGTCCCCAATTATTGTACCTCTCATTTGCATTTAATTTGTTGCCAGCAAAGTTCTTCAGTTAACGAGCACAATGAAACGACGCTCTTATTTCACCCGGATTTTTTCCACATTATATTGCGATACATGGCGTGCAGACAACGGGCAAAGGAGAACGGTCGAACTTACGTCGCAAAAGTTTAGCACCATTTTGGCACCCTACCAGTCGATTTACATTGTAACATACACTGTCACTTTTTGCCAACGCACGGACCATGATAGCGCACCGAAAAACGCGAATTACGAGGTCGTTCTACGACACGAGGCCTCTGAAATATGTGCCAAAAGATATGGAGACACAAGAATAGGGTATACCTCAGTAAATAGAATCCAACTTCCATGCGTCCTTAGCTGGCCGACCATAAACCGCACTCGTGCAAGTTTTATGGCCCAAGTCATCCCGGTTTATTATTGCTTTCAAATAAGCCGAATACATACGCGCTCTCAAAAGCGCTGATGCGGCGCGACGGAGAACGCGACTCCGCGCACGAATCGCATTGGCACGGCTTTGAGGAGCATTCGCTGTTGCGGATGCCACTCGGAAAAGCGCCGAAGTGCTACAGCAACGTTGTGAGTAGAAGAAAAGAAAAAAATGGAGACGAAAGAAAAGTTGGCGTACAGTGTACGAGAAACCATGCGGTGCGCATCTAGCCTATTTTGAACGCGAGTGAATTTGAATTCTCCAGAAAGGCGCCTAAGCGATCCAATAAGCAGAGGGAACGGTTCTCGAAAGAAAGCCACGTCGTGGCATCTAAGCCCGTGCCCGAGGAAGAGGAAAAGCAAGCCAAAATCACCTCGTCATCGTCTCGGTCAAAACGAAGGAACGAAGTTGAAGAACGCTGGGACGATTCCCTTTTTTTTTTTGCTGGCTTCTTTGTTTTGTTGTCAATTTTTGTTTTATCTGCCGTATCTTTTTTTACGTCCCACAATACAGCGCGCGGTCGAGACGCCCGTGAAACGCCTACAGGCACGCGAGCTTGGAGATGGAGATGCCTCGCTACTTTGGCCACTTTGCGGTTCGCGCGGTAAACGACGCATATGGCGAACACGAACGAAAAAGGCGAGAGAGATGGAGGAAGGCAGAGATAAAATAAGAAGGCGTTGGGAGGCTAGCACGGCGCCTAATGCTCTATGCCTACGCAAAACGGAGCTTTTCGTTCACTTTTTTTTTCCCCCCCGCGGGCTCTGTCCTGAAGAGGAGCTGGAACTTGAGCGATGCGTGTCGGGCTCGAATCAAGAATCCCAGCCACGCGTCGGAAGGGAGGCGCTCTAGCCGATATGCAGCTGCAGCCGCCGCCGCCGGAGCTGGAAAGTGGCGTGCATGGCTCTGCTACTTCACGCTTTCTGTACCCGCATCAAGGAACAGAAACCGAAAAAAAAAAAAAGAGGAGACGAAGTTGTGGAAGTTGACAGAAACTGGGGAGTGCGCATTTGTATGCAGACGCGTACGTTGAATTACGACGATGCCTCGATGGCGCACTTTTATATCTCGTAAGGCTACTTGGCATACGACGGTTTGCTCGCATCCCGCGGGTATGGGAATCGCGCGAAGCTAAGTGCGTCATTACTGCTCTATAGCGGCTCTTTCGTTTCTGCCGTTATATCCGTCGATGCGTCATCGTACGCGGGCTTCTTCGTTCCTGCCGTTACGCAGGTGTTTAGGAATACAGCGTTGCGTGACCCAACCTCTTTCGTGAAATCCTCACGAGTCGCCGAGGGAGCATGCACCCTCGGATATGTTTAGGTGCCTGATAAAAAACAAACAAACAAAGGAACAAGGAGAAGGCTAATGCGAAATTACGGCAGTCTTTCAATGGGAACAGCATTTTCCCCGCTATGCCTCGGTTACATATGACGTCACTGCGTTCGACTGTAGGAATCTCGATCTTGTGTCGTCACCGGCCTCTCATTTTGTCATTGTGGAATAACAACAGTGTCATCTGCCGGTCTCGCCCAATGCCTGATGTGTCACGTCATGCCACGAGCCTGAATAAATCTCCAACTTTTCAATAAGGGCAACATCCCTCTATTTAAGTTGGATAATATTTCTCTTAACGTGGATCAGGATACTTTAAGTGCACCCGGTTAAATTAAGTAAAACGGCCCACGCGTGTGCCAACGACGACTTCGTTTGATGAGAACATGTTAGCGAGTCGCCCAAAGCGCATTGCACCACTCTTCTCTCTCCGTTGTAGATCCTCTGGCGCCTACGTCTCATTCTAAAATACCCAACGTCGGTAGGAATTACATCCGGCTCGCTATAGCTCATGGGCGCACAATCTCCACTGGCCTGCACCTTCGCATTAACGAAGCGAGTCAAACAATAACGCATAGTTTCATGAAACGACGCGGCTGATGTATCTCTCCTTGCTTTAATTTCGTCAGAACAGCGTTCGCGGCGAAACGTGTCGAAACGCCGCGGAGCTTCAAAGAAGCAATCTTACAGGAGCCAGCATTTAATTAACGCATCGCGCTGCGCCTACGCCAAAGTCCCCTGCTGTTTCAAAGAAGACGCGGCGGGCTGTGTTGTAGACTAGAAAAAAGAAAGGCGAACACACACACACACACACAAAAAGGAATGAGCAAGAAAAGAGAGAGCGAGAGAATTAAAGAATAAGGGCAACAGGGAAGGGATCTCGAAGACTTCCTTAGCCCATTACATTTCAGTTCCCAGATTCATTTGCATAAGCTCGGGTACATCTTGAATAACCGCATTTGTTTACGCATTCAAATCAGTTTGCCATCCCCCTCCGTCGGCGCGAGCGGCTCGGAAGGGAAGAGGGAAACATAAATCTGGAGGGGCTGGCCACAAGTAGACACAGAAACGAAGACGGAAGCAGGGAGGAAACACGCGACTGGCGCGGCATTTTCCGCCCTAGGAGGGATCCATAACGAGCGCCTAAACAGCGTTGTCCGCGGCTGCATAAAGTATGAGGCTGTTCCCGCAATCCCCCCCCCCCCCTCTTTCAAGCGCCCCAGCGCGGCAACGGACGCGGCTGCCGCATTTCGGGCAGAAGCGTCGCCGCGTCGTATATGCGCGCGCCTCTCGGGCGTCGTCACACTCGTCGCGATCAGCTCCGGCGCGAATGTAATCGCCGCCGAACACGGCTGCGCCTGCGAGCAGCGTGCAGATAATGGACGCCCGGTACACGCGACACGCGCACGTTATACTTTGTCTCGCTTTTACAGCGCAGCGCTAAACGCCAGTCAAGGCTTGCGTCACCCGGTTCAGCTGGCTAACTCATACGGCGCTGCTGCAAGGACGACGTTTGTTGTTAGTTTTTTTTTTTTGCTTTGACTAAATCGTTGGTGGCATCGTAAGTCTTAGCGGTGGCATCTAGGGCTATCGCGAGCCAATGCACAACCAGCGAGCCATTTTTTCCCTTTTTTCGTTTGTTTCTTTTTTTCGTTTCTTTTCTTTTTTCTTCGTTTCTTTTCTTCTTTTGTTCTCTTTGTGAACGCGTCTAGGCGTTGGTTCGTTGAGCGTGAGGCAACCAGCTGCCGTATTTACCGAGGCTACCATAGCACGTAGTGGCGGTGCTGATTAGCCGACGCGTCTAGGCGGTATATTAACGCGACAGCGTTAAGCTCGTGTCGCAGAAAAGCTGGTGTCGTCGGCGTCGGTGTCGGCGTCGGCGGCGTTGGCCGTGAGCGATAAATCCCAGCAGGCACTTCATGAATAAAAAACAACTTGCAAGATGGGCTGGGTGGGAATCGAACCAGGGTCTCCGGAGTGTGAGACGGAGAAGTTACCACTGAGCCACGAGTTCTTTTTTTTTTCTTTATTGCCTTCGATGCTTCAAAGCGGTACAAAAGCGCCTCTAGTGAACGCGGTGTTGCCTTAGAAACGAGCTGTTTCTAAGGCTCAGGCGTGCGTCGCTTGCTCAGGCGCACATTTCGTTGTCGCGCCGAACGCTGCGTTGCTCGACACTCACCGCGTCCGATGCGGGGCGCGTAGTCGCTGCGCCGTAGCCCATTGTCTGACACCCCTTGGCGGGTCGACGGGAACGCTGTCGCGTTCCACTCTTGAAGGCGAAGCTTAAGCGTCCTCCAATTTTTAATTCAGACTGTCAAGACTATAATAATTAGCCAGCTAACCTCAATTTCTTTTCCTTTTGATGCCAAGAGCCTGTTCGCATAGATTGAGCTTGCGCAAGCGAATCAGCTCCCGAATGCACAGGGTCGCTACGGCATGCAAACAACGGTGTTGATTTGCCTATATGCATTTTGGCAGCATAGTATCGCAGGGCTGTAGTGAGTCTACCGGTTAGACAGCGAGCCTTTCTTCAATTAAGAAGGACACTTTTGCAAAATTCTGTTCACAGTGGTCATGTTCATGTGGCCGTCAATGGAGTCACCCGCTCAGTCTCCAGATGCTTGGGTTTGTTCTTTTGCTAAACAGACAGACGGAGAGATTGAGCTGGTGAAAAAACAAGAAGGGAGGGGGGGGGGGTGTAGTCAAATGGGAGTACTTCTGATTAACTAATTCGTAAACAGAGAGGAGTTAACGGGATGGATAGAGAAGAATAAGGAAAAGGTGGTCCATATATCGTCTATATCGCCTATATCGTCTACATAAGCCTATACGCCTACATATCGATCACCAGTGCTCACGTCACTGCAGCGGTATATTATTGTATGCATTTTGTAACCTTGCGAGTTTAATTCAAGCAAAGAAAAAAAAGAAAATTATTGCTTCATATTTCGAACATTGTACTCTTGCGCCACGACTAAAGGGGGTAATTGTGTTGGTTTAGAATCTGTACCAATTTTTTCTTTATAAATGTCAAGAAAGATTTGGGGGGCACTGCGTTCCAATATCAATATATTAACGCCAGTACCGTAGTCATAGTAAAGAAAACCGCACAAGCTCAGGTACCAGTCGATAGCGAGGCTTTCATAAATGCGAACTGGCTCTCAGTATTCAACACCTGTATTAGTTAGTCGAGCCGCTATAAAATTAATTGGTGCTATGTATCGGCTGTTCGTGAACTTTTTCTTAGGGAGACCACATCCCTCCTATATGATTAACAATAAATATTAGTATAATATTTAGAGTGTACGATGAGCGGAGTTGTTATTTGCTAGTCACGAATTAACGGTGCAAGGCTACAAAAAGTTCGTTCTTGTGATAAGAAATTGTTTTAGATTAAGTACACGGGAAATATCACAGACACTGTACACTAATATGCGGGAGAATTCATTATATGATTCCAAATGAAATCGTGTCAATTGCCGACATTTATGCAGAACCTACGCGGGTTCTTTTTTTTTTCTAAATACGTATGCTTTTGGGGGCTCCTTTCCTGAGGCTCTCTAAAGATAAATACTGCAAGATGCAACTATTCCAAGTGTTTCTTTAGCTGAAGTTATGAACAGTGCGAGGTGGCACAGGTGTAAGCGGAAGGCGGTCAAACTGAAGCACGCGCAACGCTAATCTCATATGCAAAACCAAGAAAGAAAGAAAGAAAGAAAGAAAGTAAGAAAGAAAGGAAGAACAAAAGAAAGGAAGAAAGGCCCTAATAGTAGTATTACATTGAAAGAAAAATATTTAGTACATCTTCGTAGGCTGTTAAGTCAGGCAACTCTAAACGGAATCAGTGGAACCGAAAGGGTGTTACTATAATGACGCCGTTTACGTGCGACACACAGGCTTCGTGATTTCCTCGCTATTAATAAGCACTAGACAACAGCAAGCGCGAGTTGGTGATTTACATTTACAGAACATTTAAGACCCCACCCCTCCCCCCGTCTGCAGGCTGTATAGAAGAAAGAACAAGAAAGAAAAACCCTGCCAGGTTCTAACAACAGCGCTCGTCTTGTTGTGTATGTTTTTCGATTACTGTCCTGGTTTTCTAAGCGCTGCTTCAAGTTTTATCTTTCACGTTGCGCCAGTTGTGGCTTCTACAATGCTGCACGGATTTAGAGTTACAGAAAACACAGAGTATAGCAGTGTAGGGGGATGACGTGGCACACACCGTGGTCAGGCGCCTTGAGCAATGTGCGGTGCCTAGCGGAAGTAAGAATACGTGCAGTGCACAAGTGGCCAGGTGGCAGAGCGGAAGGAAACAAGAAGGAAGCTCGTGCTAGCTTGTCTGTAAGGGACAGAAAAAGAAATAATAATAACGGAGTAACGGCAGTTCAGGAAATTTGCAAATAAGGCCCACGGGAGGACGGAGGGCTGCCGCTACTCCTGCGGGCCTCTTCTCTGACCGCGCGGGCGCAGCATTTGCATCGTCGCATTTACATCCGCGCAGCGCTGCAGTCCGCCGAGACGGCGACAGCGCGGCTCGAGTGCGTGTGCCCGCCCAGCCAGGCAGCTGTTCTTCGAGAGTTTGCCAAGCAGGGCGCGACGCTTACAGTGGACCAACATTCGTGGTCATTTAGCGCCAGAAATGGGAGAAAGAAATAAAACAATAGGAGCGCAAAGAAAGGACACGGCGTGAACCATGCAGACTTCAAAGAAGGCGAGGACAGTGTAGGCCGATCGTTGTGCCATGCTTTTTGAACGGCACGTTGGCCCCGCTTTCTGTAGACCGACGTGCGTCTTGCGTGGGCGCCGCTGTCTGAGCTGCTTCGCTAGCTCCTACAAAGACGAAGAGAGAGAGAGAGAGAGAGAGAGAACACTGCGCGCACGCAAGATGTTTGTAAAACGCACGAACGCTGTCGGTCACTCAGGCTGGCGTACTTAGAGAGAACTATTGCAGCGCTCGAATTGCTTTATTCGCCATCGACAACAAACTGAAATTTGATCTCGACAAGCATGCGTGTTTTAAGACGCGACCAATTGGAAATGCCGCAAGAGGCCTGACCTAACAGGCTACGAAAAAAAAAAAAAAAAACAACGAATCACAGCCAGGACTCGTTACGAGCTATACGAAGTGCGTTCCATGAAGCCAATTTCGCTCGCTAACCGCTCACTTTGACATAATACGCGAATAAAAATATGAGTGTTGACGCATGATAAGAAATATTTGGGATGATAAGTGAGAAATGTGTGATGGGAAGATTAAAGGAAAGATGAATGCTGATGGAGCCGAATAATTAGCACAATGACAAAATGTGCTCTAGTTTAATAAAGCTGCTGCGTCGAGAGCCGCCACAAAAAAAAAAAAAAAATGAAAGAAACGAAAGGAACGAAAAAAAAGAAGACCACGGAAAATACGTCCCATCTTCACTAGGTTAGAAACGTAACAAACGGAGCGGCAGACGTCATCGAGACCTTGCAGTGCGCGAGAACGTATATGACGAAGAAGACAAGAGAGGCCAGGATGATTGATTGACTGTGCTCTGCCACCAGCTGCACTAACAGGACAGGGAAAACTAAGGGCACAAAACTTGGGAGAGCACATGTATAAGGAACGCCGTATACTAAAGTACATAACACAACAGTAGTTCGGATGCATCTGCCACTTATGTGCTTGTGTAATCACCGTGTGTATCATATTTTTCAACCAATTCCTGAAGTACTATACCAGGCCGTCAACTCAGCAAACTCAAGCATATTATTAAAGCCAGCTTCTTCAATGCAACCCCAATGTCACTGTGAGGGCACGGGAGAAAGAAACGCAATAAAGGTACACTGCTTTCAAATCGCTTTGAACGAAGATGAGAATCAACAGTACTTGAAAAAACAGAGATAATGCGGTGGAATGAAAACACAAGTAAGAGACGGCTAGCATCTTAGAACGGTTTTCATACGCTGTACTGCGGCCGCGGAAACTCAGTTTCAAAACGAAAAGTGGCCAGGAAAAGAGCAAGCGGTGCCTGAAGGGACGCTAAGGCTTGTTAATTGCCCCAGTTCTGGCGCCTCGTCGTCGGCAGCTTAGGGCGCGACCTTTACAGCTCCGGGAAAATGAAATATGCAGGTCGGAGGATTTCACTGAAGGGCACCTGCTCGTCATGTCTGTAACATTCGCAACTGGGATATGCAAGTTGCGAACCCGCAAAAAATATAAACATAAAGGAAAGCCCCAAATGAAGGGGAAGATTATGAGTTCGGAATTATTTAGGAAGCGCCTCCAGTAGAATTCATTTGCAAGAAATACGGGAGCCCTGGCTCTGAGCCGTGGGCGGAGCGGCCCTCACGAGCACCTGGCCACATTTGTTTTTGTTTTTTGTGTTTGCTCCATCATTGAGTGTGCCTGGTAGCTACTTTTGTAGCTACCAGGCACGGACGCAGGAGTTTCTTTCGGGGGGGGGGGGGGGGGCAATCAAAGGTAACTTTTGTATGCAAATGAGGGGGGAGGGTTACCTTTACAAGTACAAATATGAATAACGCCCACCAATCACCATAAAGGCGCGTAAACCCCAAAAGAAAAATGAAATAAGGTGTATTTCCCTGGTACGCGTGTGAGATATACACGTCTTTTTTGCTTGGCAAACAAGGAACCACGTCAAATGGACTCGCGCAGGAAAGAAGCGCAGGAAGAACACTGTCAAGAACAAGTAAACAAGCGAAAGTGTAAAATAAGGATTACTATAGTAGAATACAACTTAAAAAGAAAGAAACAGCAGTTGGCAATTAAGGCACACGGACCGCGCGGCGTTGTATTACTCCGCCAGCCTATCACAGAAGCAAACAAAATCGTCGTCATGCGGCCTTTTCAGAATGGCGTCGTACTTGATACCTCCGCAGTGTCTGCTATTCTTGAAGAGTCTTTTCATCGGCGAAAGCAAAGGGGTGTGTAATAGACGTGGGCAAAGTGTATGGAGTCTGAACATTTCACTCTTCAAAAGTCTGCGGTGCAGTTCATTTCAATGCTGAACCCGTTTTACTCATGAAACTTCACTGCCAACTGAAGTGAAACTTGACAATATATAGTTCCGGCGAAGCAAGCATGTTATTTCAGTTCAATAAAAAAATAGGCTTTCGCCGTTCCACTATAATAGGCGAGGGAAAACGTATAAAGTTACGCTCTAATAATTTTATTTTTTTGGTTACCGCCTTATTTGGGTAAGAGGAAAAGTTTGAAGTACGAATTATCTGCAGCCTCACGGAGGAACCGTGACTGGCAGTTATGAGGGCATGGGTGGGGCTTCACTTTAAACTTAAGTTGTATCCGACTGTAGTAGTGTATTTTTAATTAGTTCGGGAAGAAGTGTAGAGAAATATATATTTGCGGAACAATTACATTTCTTTTGGATCCCTCGTTTACTGCTTTACCAAGTTAAGGGCCACAACCGACTCGTATTGTTATTTGGCAAGTTGCATAACGATGCGTGACCGCCAGTCCCGTACAACCACGTAGAACGCAGGACACTGCAGTTCTAGACGTACTGCGCCCACCGCGAAAGGTTAGAAAAACACCTACATAAGCACAGCAGAGAAGTGGCTACGTCAGGCGGCTCGAATGATAACTGTAGAAACGCCATGCAAAACACACAAAATTGTTCCCCACTTCCGGCAGCGTTTTCTCTACTTCCTTCTTAAATAGACAGATGTTGATCATAGATATTTTCAGAAACGACGGTTAAATTTGTTAATTTTTGCGTTTCCTTCCTGTTTGGCTGTTGCCTTGGCTCTTTCCCTTAGTAGATCGCTTAATATCTCAGCTCCCTGCGACTCTTGTTTCCAGTTGCCAATTTTGCATCAGCAGTGTCGTACAATTAGGGAAAAACCAGACGAGGTAACGGGTGACAGTCATATTGGTTATGAATTTAAGGGTTATTGTAGGGTTTGATGATGGACGCTGTTTCGCATTACTTTATTTTCCACCTTATCTAACCCATATCGCGGGTATCTGGTTCCGAGGATCTGCCAGCGTCCCTGCCAGCCGTCACTCGAGCAAATGATGAAGAAAAAGGAAAAATTACGTAACTGGCGCTTTATCCGGCCTCAACTCGTTCATGACGCTTCGCTGTGCTTCCCCCCCCTCCCCCTCCCCCTTTGAGCACGTGCCTGGTAGCTGCTTCTTTTGTTTTGTTTTTGATACTCTCTGGCCTTCGTACATAATTACTTTGTTTGGCGCAAAACAACGGACACAAGAAAGACGATAGGACAAGGCGCTACTCTCAACTGACATCATTTCTTTTTTTTTTGCGTCACTCCTTTATAGACAGCAGAATCTAGAAGAACATGCGCAGTGAGCAGCACCATGTGCTGGAACCACCAACATCCGATCACAAGAGTGCACTCATGCGACAGAATCCAAAAAACCAAATTCAGCACTGTACAAGATTAAAGAAGGCACACTAATGCAATGTGACCTCAATGACTACATGAAGAAAGCTTCCGATAACTATCGGGCGGTAGTATTACGAAACATGGCTTTGCACTTGCATATTTTACAATGTTGAGCAAAATGGGAACCTGTGCCTGTTGGTATGGAACGCTCATGTTCTCTAAGGCGCTCGTTAACACAGCGGCCTGACTGCCGCTGTGTTACCCCTGTGTTTGCCCGGTGTTTGACTGCGCTCTTGTGATCGGATGTTGGTGGTTTCCGCACATGGTGCTCACTGCGCATGTTATTCTAGACTTGTCCTGTCGTCTGTCTTGTGTCCGTTGTTTTTCGCCAAACAAAGTAATTTTGATTCGCACCCACTAGCCCACCGACGCAACTGGGTCGTGCGAATCCGCGCTTGTCGCTTTCGCCGAGACCTACTCGGCTACGGTCGGATCGCGAAACCCATTTGGCAGATACGAATAATTGTCGCAAAAATGCGGCTTCTCATGCTCTGAACAGGGCATACTGAAAGGAATGGCCGAACTTTGGCGCATTGAAAGAGAGAGAGAGAGCATTTTTAATGCGAGAAACACAGAAAGGTCGGCTGGAGCAACTTCGTCTCGGTTCTCACCTCCATTCCCTAGAACCACGCGACGGGTCGCTGCGCGTTGTGACGTGCTGTGCGCAGAACACGCACCCGCGCTGCACGTGCAAGCAGTTCACTGTAAACGCTCATCGCCATCTCCTCTCCTTTTCCTTTTCGTCGTAATCGAAAGGTATCGATGAAGAAATGGCCGGAGCCGACCAACAGCCAACTTCATTATAGAGTTCGGTTGTTCGTGTACCGCTGCAAAACACGCGCGCACGCACGTGCAAGCACACGCATTAAATAGAGCTGGCGCGCACGTACGCACATTCCTGTCGTGGTGGCTCAGCGACCCTGGCGTTCTGCTACTTAGGTCGTGGGTTCGATTCACTGATTTCAGCGAGGCGATTTGAAAACTGTAGACAGCAGCCCTGCATTCTTGGCGCATATTTAGCTTGTTTGTTGATTTCGGGCGGTAAAACCAATTAGTCAACGCACGCGAAACGTTGAAGACGAAGAGCAACACAAGGATGCAGAAACATGAAGGTATCTTTCATTTTTTTTTTCGTCGAACTTTGTTTCGTTTTCTCTTTTTCCAATTTATTTTATGATTTAATTCTGCGTTTCTACTAATATATACTCTCCATGTTCTGGCTATTTTGATTCTAAGTTAAACCTATTCTCACCCGATTTCTTCACCGTTTTATAGATTATATTTTATTACTTTTGTTACCCAATTATGGGCCATTCCCTTAGTGTGGTCATGCGCGATTGACAAAGCCATACATCTACATTACGGCATCAGCACAAATCGATAGCCTTCATATCTAATACAAAAGCTACAAACATCACGCACATCATCAATAATAAAAAAAAAAAACGCTGCGCGTCGGTTAATACACGTTTCTCCTTTCCTCGCGAGGCTTTTTTTTTTTTAGCACTGTTGGCCCATTTTTTGTATTGTTCAAACTATATAGCTTGCGTCCTTGCAGGTAAGCCGGTCTCGCATAGCGTGCTCGAAACTAAGAACTAGGATTTCTCTTGTTTTTCTTTGCTTCGATGATGATTCCCGCTCAGCACGTGAGTCGGGACTCGGACAATCAATACACGAGTCCCCTTTGTGGGCCCAATCGAAACTTGCCGCTCAGAACGACGTGAGCGACTACAAAGAAAAAAGAACAGAAAATCTGGCTTTAGCTACACTAACCTCGTGCAAAGCAAATGACATGTCCCTTGAAAAATGAAAGGTTGCGAAGCAAATAAGTTAGCAGACACTGGTAAATCAATTCCACTCACTGGTAGCGAGTCGAGAGTGGTGGTAACAAGTTGTTTCTTTCGTTTTTTTTTTCTAGTTTCGCTGTGAAGCTATGTTTTCTTTTTTTCTCTTCCATGTTGACTTTTGTTCTGAGAAAGGTTGTTTCTTTTGTACGACGAGGCTTAGCGATGAAAGTGTATGTCCTTCTAAAAAGATCGCTATTGAGAAATACAGTGCTTTCATAGCAGCCTTGTCATAGGATCCCATTTTGCTCAATGTTTCCTTTACGCTCGATTATCCTTGCACAATACTTTTAAACATTTCTTTTTTGCGATATTCGACAGGTGTTTTACAGCGATAGCTATTATCGGCTCACTCTGCTAGTCATTTTGACGTCCGCCGGTGTCTGCCGGTGTGGTCACTGGAATCCCAAAATTATTTGGTAGGAAATTACTAAGAAAGAAGAACTCTCACTGTGCCGTGGGGAAGCCTCGCTGTCTAGCGTGGACTCCCTGGACCAGTTCGATCTGGCCTTGAGAGCGCACCGGGCACCCGCGGCTCGTGGAGTTCTGGACTCCTGGACGGGGGATTCCATCCAAGCTCAGGGTCCGTCGAAGGACCCTGCGGTTTCACTTTATTGTAATAAATGTTTCTCTCTCTCTCCCTCTCACTGCGACGCGAAGATTCGAACTTACGCCAAACGCATATCCAGTCCAGGATTCTACATCTCAGCCACTCTGCTGCAGCAGTCGAGAACAATGATGAAACAGCTGCCATGATTGGCTGACGCCCGCTCAACATCTGTTTTAGATACGGCTGGCGTCTGCGCCTTCGTGTTCTAGCCCGTCGCCTTCCCAGTTGCGGAGGTGGTCCTCAACTAAGTTTTTTCTTCTACATGTAATGACAATGATCGAACGCGTCTCCTTCGTCTTCATTAGTCTTCTTCTAGCGCTCGGCTTCTTTTAATGTTTACTGGATGGCGCCGACGTCGGCTTGTCTTCTTCAAGGATAGCGTGAGGCCTATTAACGGGGTAGCGCAAATATAGATATTAGAAAATCCAAATGAATCCAACAGTAAGACGCCTAAGGGTTGTTTTAATAGAGACCAGTGGCTAAGTTCGGATAGGTAAGAGGAGAAGGAAGACCGTAAGGAAGAGTCTTTCCACTTCAACACTGGGAGGCGCAACTTCCGCAAACGAATACGACTCGCACTTTTTTTTTTTACTTCTCGAAAGAAGCATGTCTCGTTCGCATACCTGCGAATGCTCTCTCCATCAAGCACAGAGCGAAGCACTTTAAGGCTTAACTGCGCGTTATATTTCGCCAGCCAGAGCGCCGCTGCTTCGCGTTACGGGCGAAACCATAATTGTTTATTACGTTATTAAACTAATGGCATAAGCAATGATATGTCGCAATACGTAGTAAAGAGAAGGAAAGTAAGAAAACCGGCGGATCTCTCGCATATCTAGGAATGGGTGATAAGCGAATTCTTTCGCTTATGTTTATTGAAATGTCTTCAATTCGCTTCTCCTTTGTTTCTATGCAGCCCAACGCCCCTCGCTCAATCCACACTGTAGTCCCACTTTGTTCGCTCAGCTTTTTTTTTATCTCCCCACTCAGCTGCTTTTGGCCAAGAATACTTACACCCCCACTGGCAAAATTCCCATGTAGTTACACGTGGCCAGTGGCTAAAATGGTCTATTCGGGTAGGTAGCCAGTGGCAAATACCCAGTGGTCCAAGCTGTTTTTTTTTATCCTTCTCTCTCTCACCTATTACATCCCCTTGTCCCTCCCCCAGTACAGGGTAGCCAACCGGAGATAATCTCGGGTTAACCTCCCTGTCTTTCCTTTGCCTTTCTCTCTCTCTCTCTCTCTCTGTTGCGTAATCGGCAAAACAGTGGCTGCTAGCGCCGACAAAAATAGAGAGAAGAGGCAAAGAAAGATTCGCCTGAAGAGAGACACCATCGTATCTTGCCTTGCCGCTATTGTACGCCATTGGCATTGTGTCGTACTTCTGCAAGGAAGTGCGTCCTGCCTACAATAGTGTGATTAATACTAGTGGTGCACAGCTCACAGTCCGGGCTGCTGTCGGTATACGTCGATTCGGATGCAGACACGTTACGCGAGGGAAACACGGTACCTCATTTGTTTGCAGATGCCTAGCGCGACTTGCGTTGCTTGAGGTCTAGCAACCGGGAGAGTAAAAAATAAGCGTTTACGCGAAATACTGGTTGCTTACTAAAAAAATAATAACCGCTACACTAACAGCAGGTCCAAGTTTAATCAATATTCCACTGTGTTAAGCTTTCATTTCTTCTCACTTCAGCAAGGCGACAGAACAGGCACTCCTCTTCCGGCGTAAAAAGACGTTTCTTTTATAACACCTCTTACAAGATTTGCTTGTCTTCTTTTAACATTTGCGGAGTCAGAAAGTTGCTTCTGGATTCCTCTGCGACCAGGAGCGACCATTCAAACTTAAGAACCAAGTGGAAGCGAGAGTGGTGCGCATCCCGCTGTGTTATTTAGAACCGAATGACTGCGGCCAACAAGGCTAATATTCAAACGCGTACGATGCAAGCGGGTGCTTGTGTTGAGAGGCGTGTTTACGAGTGAGACGGCAACTTGTTCCGAGCGAATACATGCGAGAAAGGGTGAAAGGGATGTACATTTGAAAAAAGAAAGTTCAGCTAGACAAATGAAGACGGCGCGTGCGCACAAAACGCTAAGCAAGAGATCCTGTCCTTATACATCCGTCGAATCTGTGTTAAATCTGTATATGTATATGTATATCTATATGTATATGTATATGTTTTAAACTGTCGGGTGTCCGCCCGACATTTTTAAACTCTGAAACACCCTATTGTGCTACTTATTCAGTACCTGTTAATATGTACCACATTACTGCAATAAATTTGATATAAATGTGTATGTTGACAGAATCAGCAGAGGTCGGCTGAAGAAATAAGTGGCAAAGTGCGATTGCGGAAAATATTAACTGCAGAAAAGCCAGTGAAGGAGTAGAGGTCGCTTAAATGATGACGTCGAAGGCGCCCCGAATACGGTCGACCTTGCACAGCATGGAGCATGCAGGCAGAATGTACGAGTGCCACAAGTGTTGAATTCGCATTGTGACCATTCTTCGTGTATCGTGACTTTCGTTCTAGCGTCAGAATCTTTGGGTCATTTTCGCTACTTTTCTTTTTTCACTCCATCCAGTTCCCTGACAATGAAAGTTGGTCGAATAGAAGTAGTGGCCACAGGCACCTTGAACGTGCAGCGAATACGACAGAGAGCTTGACATTTCGAACAAAGCGTGGACGGCACGCATTTCTTTTCTATTCAGTCGCGCCCTTTATTGTTCACCGTTCTAGTACCTCGTTACACACACACACACACACACACACACACACATACAAAAAGAGAAGAAGAAACAAGACTGCTAGTGTTCACGGCACGTCTGAAGACTTAGCTTATATGCCGGAATTTCCCCTACGAGTGCAGTTGTGTGCTTGTTACGCAGCGGCGGCAAACTGCAGCTGCCTACGCTAGCTAGGCATCGCTTTTCACCGAGGAACATTATGTTGTTAGTATTTTATTTTGTTCGTCAGTGAGTGCCACCACCACTCGATCTTACGCGTTTTGATCGAGTGGCCGCGGTCACCGCGTAGGGGCGGATACTAGTGTGACCTTGCGAAAAACGTGACGGGGCGACGCAGCCACCGCATAGCTATAACGCTGAACCGTACCTCAAATAGGGCCTGGAACAGAAGTAGGCCTGCCACGACACCTTCGTCGAGCCTGCGGCAAAATAACCGCGTTGAAGAGCTTGGGCCAAGCCGATATGAGTGGCTGCTGCACTGACGCAGACAATGAAAGGACAAAAAAGGGGGCGACCCAGTGCAAACAGTCTCGCGTTTTGAGAATACTGATGCTTCGTTATGGTGCCACCTTCGGGGCTTGGTTTTCTTTCCTGCCTTGCATTCTCTGATTGTGCCTCTTCCGCCATAGGTCTAGGGTTTTGTTTCCCTCTCGCTTTTGTGTGCATCTTACAGTTATTTCGCTCGGCGCTCCTTCGTTCTCCATCTCTTTCTATCGCCATGTTATCATGTTGTTTTGTACTCGGTATTCGAAGTAACGCAGCTATGTGGCTTTTTCGTTTCGTTCGCTGCGCTTCCCCGAGTAGAACACCTGAGGGCTAGTGCGAAGGAGGAGGAGGAACAAACCTTTATTGAAACCAGCAGTTTAGTTGGCTGGGCCTAGGCCTCCCACGTGGGGAAGTCGAGGTCTTGCCTCTTTGCCGCCTGTCAGGCTTCCTGGGTAGCCCAGAGTTCGCCGTCGAGGAAAGGAAGAAAAATTAAATAGAAAACAAGCACAATAAGACGAGAGGCAGAGAGCAATAACTCCTTTCACTTATCACGTGATAAACGTTTTATTCGAGAAAAGCAACAGCCATTTCTCACCCCCTCCTTTCCTTTTCTTTTTGCCCTTATTCCACTTATTTTACTATTGATCCCTTTATCCCGCTCCCTTTAGTGAGGATAACCAGGCTGATATTACTCGGGCGAGCCTTCAGGCCTTCTCATCTGATAACTTCCAGTCATTCTCGTTCCGCATTATAGAAGAATCCACTTGCTGTTGCCATTTTTCGTCCTGACACTTGGACGCAGGAAGCCAAGCGTAGCTACATTGATTTGCATACAAGACGCTACTTCGACAGATGTAACGCGACTCGCTGCCATGAACGAACGCACACGAATGTATACTGCGAGGGATCCTTCGAATGTTTCCGTACACAAGTCTTCCTAAATGTATTGAAAGAGTGCACTCATTTAAATGTACACTCCTCGCTGGAAACCAGAAAATCAGCCTGAATACAATCATCAACAGTGCGTAGCACCGCTCGGCGCCGTGGCACGGTCGATGAGGCCAAAAGACTTGTTTCTGGCCAATTATAATTCGTTTGAACAGATTCGCCCATTATTAAAAAGAAAAAAAAAATAAGAGAAAATGAAAAATATAACACGCGCATGTGTTGTAGCGTCAGAGAACAAGTTCCATTTAGAAATCGGACCTTTATTATACTAATATGATGTGAACCAGAAGAAAGAGGGTTAACCAAGCGGCCCGATTTTTTATTAATCATATCAGAAGAAGCCAACAAAGACACCAAGGACAACACAGGGGAAATTACTTGTATATACCAATTGAAATAAAGAAATTATAAATTAATGGAATCGAAAGTGGATGAAAAGACAACTTGCCGCAGGTGGGGCCCCTCGGTTAACCCCCTTCCTCCTCGTTCATTACATACCGAGGGTCTCGAATGCGGCAACATTGATGCCTTCAGGTGGCACGTGCGGGTTTATTGACCAGTTGCCTTCACCACGTACTCATGACGCCTGCGACAGAAAGGATGTTCCACATCCGCCGCCAATGTTTATGAGTGGTGGCGCTGGCTAACACTCCCAGGGTTAGTTCTAGTAGCAACACATAAATACCCCGGGAAGTGGATGGGGAAACGGCGCCAAGGTAGCTCAATTGGTTAGAGCATTTCAGAGGCCAATGGGGCCCTGAGTGACCATGCTCCGAGCCTGACGCACCAAGTGAGCGGAATGCTTATTCTCCGTGAAAACGTTTTGAATCACAGGGCACGACATGCTCGACCTTGTAGAAAAACGCCACGGCGACAGAGTACGATTAGAGGCGCGGAGCGATGATGTTGTTGTTATTGATGATCATGATGATGATGATGATGATACTCTGTCCTGGCTCGGGGGAGAGGCCCTGTGTCGGCGACGAACACGCACTTCTGTCTTCATCGTCAGCTAGAAGCTGCGCGCTAGCTCGCATTTTTATAACGGGATTGTTTCTATGCGATGCGGCTAAAGCGCTAAGCGTAGCACTGGCCTGCACGAGAGAAATTCCTAAATGTGGCTCATTCCGCCTTTTTATGCATGCATCTCTGGCCCTAATGGTTAGAGCATCCGGCTTCTGTGCTGGGATAACCGGGTTCGGAACCAAAGATCCCAGATGTGATTTCTTTATAGGTACACATATGACTATTGTGGCACGATTTCCGTGAGTTGTGGGAGCGCAACATTTCGACGTCAGCTTGTCCCTGCGCAGTCGATAGTGGTTAGATCATATATCTCCAAAGCGCAGGTAGCGGCTAAGCAAACTTCACTTGAAAGAAAATTCCGGGAGAACCCGTCCACGATTATTGTTCAAGTTGTGCAAGAGCATTCGCCATGACACTCTCTCTCTCTCTCTCTCTCTCTCTCTCCTACCTCCATTACATCATTGTTCACTTTGTCTGGTGTGCCCAAGACAGCCATCACGGGATGGTGCGTGCTTAAAACTCGGGTGCTCCTATCGAAATACATGTAAAAAGAGAATTCGTTTTTCTCGGCAACCACTGCACCAAATTTAACGAGATTTGTTGCATTTAAAAGAAAAAACTTAAAACCTAGTGACTGTTGGTTTCGAATTTCTGATTTAGGTTGTTAACCTTTATTTAAAAATTGGTAAAAAGTCTAAAATTTTCAGAAAACGAAACTATCAAGTTTACAACTCTGTAACTCAACAAGGAAAAATGTCATCACAATTCTGTGAATTGTATCTGATAGGACATCTAAAGCAGACAAAATTGACATGTTACACATGAATTTTAAGAAATGCAGTAATATGGAAATACCGCTTTTGCAGAACCCTTGTACCCAACGTAACAATTTCACGTAAGATTTAAATTGACATATCGAATTTGTCAGCTTTGAATGATCTAATGGGTGCCGTTTACAGAACCGCGATATCTGTTCTTGATGCAGAGCTATTAATTGGTAAACTTCGTGCGTCTATATTTTTCGAACTTGCTAATTCTTTAAATATCTTTTAACAAAATTAAGGCCCCAAATGGAAATTACGCTTCCAACAGTCCCTAGAATTTAACTTTCTCTCACTAATGCACCAAATTTCATTAAGATCGGTCCAGGGGTTCCCTTAGAAAAACGTTTTTGCGCTTTACATGTATTTGAATAGGCCGCGTCGGAGTTGGGCTCGAGCTAAAGCTTCCTCTTAAGTACGATACGTATTATTCCGTGCTCCTCGTGAACTGTTATCGTGGAACCTAGTATAGTTAGTCGCTCACCATGTTGCAGGCTCGGGTTCAGTTCCTTGCAGGGGTCTACATTTGTTTGATTTCTTTTTTTTTCTTACGCGGTTAACATTTCGAGGCGAAATAGGCCAAAGCGGCTTGGGGTAGGCAAATAATACTCTCGCGTTAAAAAAAGCTATCCTTCGTTGAGCGAAAAGAGCTAATGGCGCTTCCCCATGGGCAGAGTAAATTTAGTAACTTGAGACGCATTTCACGACTACAATATACTGTAACGTCGATTTTAACAAGAGGCTGCTTGACATGTGATTGCTTCTGGCACAAAAACTACTTAGAGCAGCACGCTTAGAGCACTTTTTGTACGTGCGAACAATGGACCGTCAAAGCACGAAACTCCAAATTAGTCAGTAAACTTGCATATTTTTTTGCGCCTAAGGTACTGACCCAGTAGAATAGCTAATAATGCAGTACACGTTATTTTGACGCAGTTATGAAACTATGCGCTTAGTAGTTTAGGAGAGATTCGCATTCAAAGAATACCATAGCACAGTTCAGGGCCTAATGTGGAAAACGATGAGTATCATTGAGACTCTTTGCACTCTTTGCACTCATTGTACATATTTGTTGCATGAATACCCATCTATCAAGTGCTTCCTTCGTCATGAGCGTTTAGCACGCTGCGTGCGCAGTGTTGTGGGACGCTCCGTCCTCTTGGCCCATGCAATAACCCGACGTCGCGACGGAATAACCCATCGAGCGCCAGTATCGGAAGTGAGAGAGCCGGCGTGCGTTCCCAGCTGATGCACGTTTGTTCTTTTTTTTTGTAACAATGCTTAATGCTGCCATGGTGATGTCGGTTTCTATACACACACTCGTAAATACTACTAACGTAGGAGTGCTGGCATCTTTCGACAATTACCCTTATTACGGAGAACACAGCTTTTCTTAAGCGGGTCGCAAGCATAAAAAATCGAAGAACTCGTGCCCGTTGAGTTAAAAAAGACGCACTACCTCTTTATTTAATAGAAATTTAGCACAGGAATATTGTTTTATGACTGATTTTTACACGTTACACCTGAACACGCATCCATTTTGCGAGAAAGAGGGAAAGAAAGACAGACCTCTTTATTCAAACGAACAATGTTTATCCGGCGTATGTTCACATGCATGCTGCCATGCAGAGGATGAAACCTAAGTAAATAAATGCAATAGAAAAAGACTGACCGAAGAATACAGAGAAATCAAGTGACGAACAAACGTATATTTCTTGGGATCTTGTCCGTAAGGTGACAGTATCCCCAAGGTATAATTGCTCTCATGTAAACTTAACAACATTATCTAACATTTTAATATCATTGTTTGTTGATATTATAATGTTCGACTTTTTATGTTAAACCACGAGCTAGCCGACTTTCTCAACAACATGGTTTCTACCAACCGGAAAAACCGGGAAAACCGGGAATTCTCAGGGAACTTGAACAGTCTGGAAATACTCAGGGAAAACTCAGGGAATTTGTGCTTTTATCAGGGAAAATTAGCGATAACTTTATTGAAAGGGAACGAAAGTCGTGTTAATGCTGGCTCCAGTAACAGAGGAATTGCAACGAATTGTAACTGACGCCGTGTTATCGGCACGAGGTATTGCCAGAGCAGTTAAGACCGATTTTTCAGACGCCCGATTTTTCGAACATGCCCGATAATTCGCGCTTTGCAGCACCACCACGTACTCCATATAGTCAATGTGTATTGCCCTGACTGCAGGTCTGAAATCGCATTAATCAAAGCCGCCACCACCGCCATTTCGATTATCTCGCCGCCTCAAACCGGCACTCTCGCACGCAGATCCGCTGGCAGCCGTAGCCACCACTGCGGCAACGTTAGGCCTAGCTGCTTCTACGTTCGCTATTAAGCTTCTTGCCGTGCGGTGCTGTGTTTTTCATTGAAATAATTCGCCGCTGTCAGCAATGGCACCGACTCCGCCTTTGTAATCTTCGCGATTGGCTTCGAAGCTCGCAGAGCACAACGCGTTGCGTAATGCCAGTCTCCAAAAGTTAGCTTTGCCTTAGTACAGAAATGTTACGCGGTGAAGAGTAACAAGCGTGGGAAGGGGCAATTGTCACGGGAGACAGTATGTATTTCTTAATTATACACGCGTGCATTCCCGTCTCCTGTCACAGTATGAGCACCTATATGCCTAATAAGTGTCCTGGCAGGCCTTAAGAGCTTTTTCGGACGTGCCTATGCCAATTTTAGCCCTTGAGGGCAGTTAAAGCATGCATTCATTTTTCTCGGACTGCCCGATTTTTCAGATGTTTTTGCAGCCCTTAGGGAGTCCGAAAAATCGGACTTTGACTGTACAAATGACCAAGAGGATGCTTCAAATGATCCATGGGGTGAAGGGGTGGCAGAAGGAGGATCAGAACAGAAAGGACCGACGCACTGAAGAATTAACGAGAAATGAAGCGTGCTGCCGCCTCTTCAAAGGAGATTGAGCTCAAAAAACAAAGTGTTGGCTGACGCCGAGGTGCTGGTGTCCCTCATTCAAACCAAAATAAACTCTTTAAAGCAGTGAAACCCAACACTGAGATGTTGTGTATGGGCTGAGAGTATGTCAGGACATTTGAGGTTGACTTTGCAGCTGCTGAGAGAGAATTTTAGTTGTGACAAAGTTTAGGCCTCATACCGATGAGCTTGCTATCAATTGATAGAAATAGCTCATATTCAAAAATATTTACTTATGTATGCATCTCCTTTTCATTCGTATTTGACAATGTTCGACTCGATTCGGAATGGGTTTTACGATTTTTTTCGCTGTGCATTTTACTAACACCTTCCCTCTGTTTTATTTTTAAATAAAATAGATATTACTCAGTACTATTCAAACTGGATTAAGTCATTTTTTTTTGTTTCAACATGCTTACTAGAGAGTGACAGCATCGGGCAACATGGTGTCAGCCTGTCTTGACATAAAACAAAGTTCTGGCTCATTCAGGGAATATTTAAAATGTGCTCAGGGAAAACTTGGAAAACTCAGGGAATTTGAAAACGTCAACTTGGTAGACACCCTGCAACGACCCGTTGCAGTTGTTGCAGGTGTGATGCAGCTACAGTGACCAAATGCGAGTGGAGACAGAGTGACATAATATCAGTCGCGCCTCCGCATTACGCTCGCGTACGCCACAGTCAACACGCTGCGTGGTAGGCGGTTTTGAGACTAATAGGCAAAAAGTGTTCCAGAGAACTTGTTACCTAAGCCTCTATTTTAAACTGCAGCTGAAGCGACCGATTACCGAGACGTTGTGAGAAGCTTTGACATTAACCTTTTTTTCCCTACCAAAACACCAACTTAGGCAGCCAAACTGCGTATCATAGCACAAAAGGAAAGGTTTGCGAAGTCGTTTCGCATCCTGAGAGGGGAAATTCTTTTAGAGCCTTTTCCAAGAACCCTTGCGAAACATGCAATTGTAAGCGAAGGCGGCTCCGAGCACGCAACAGGAGCAAACTGCGCGCTTGTTTGAAAGGATGCTGAGCCATCCGAATGGTTCTTATTTCCGGAGCTCACGGACGCAAACTGTCGGTGCGTGGAAGCACTGAGTAGCGCATCCTCAAGTGGGCGCTACACTGCATAGTGGGAGACGTCGCGCAACGTCGCGCGCGTGGGAGTCATTAATCACAATGACGGTTTCGTCTATTCTATCATCCAGTCGAAAAGCGAGAGAGGAGGGGGGGTGTAACGACGACGACAAGATAATACGGTCTTCTAAGCTGCTGTAAGGACGACGTCGGCCGAAGCCCAGAGGGAGCGAGCGCACTCGAGCGGATCTTTTTAAGACCGTCGACAATGCGTCGTCATCGTCGTCGTCATCCACGGACAAATCTAAATTTTCCCCCAAACGCAAATAGCACCCCCGCTACACGGATGATCATGAAGAAGAAACGAAGACGTCGAAAGATAAAGCAGAAGGGGCGAGGGGGCTGTTGGAGGGGGGTGGGGACGAGAGAAAGGAACGGGCCGAACCGCGGGGCCGGGTTTGGCAGAGAGCTTGGCGGCGGCATTGTGCGAAGAGTGAAATATGGCAGGCATGTCGCTGAAGGCCTAAGCGGATTGGGCAAAGCGCCAGCGTGGCCTCTTCTTCCAGCCGTATAGAGCCTTGTTCGCCCGTTTCAGAGCCATGGCTCTGAGAATGATAGGTTCGAACTCGTTCAAGCGAGACGAAAACTAAGACCGGGGCCAAAGAAGGAGAGGGGTTCCGAAAAGAAAAGGAGGCGGGAGGGGAATAACTAGCAGGGTCTGTACTGCGCGTGCCTTTGAAACCTAGAAGGGAACATTGAAAGGGATGCGAAGAATAGAGAAAACAATCGAGGAGCAGGGAAACCCAAGAATAAAATAAAATAAGAAGGATGGAGAAGAAGGGACTGCAACGAGCAAGTCGGAACACAGGGACGGCAGCGTGCAGAAGGCTCCAAACCGATGGGAGCTTCACTTTCCAAATCGATGACCCACTTCTTCTTACTGCTCTTCTTCCAAAAGCGCGACGCGGGACCCGGGCGCGTTGCTCGGTGTAGCTCGGAGAGAAGTTGTAAAACCGCGACAACAAATTCAAGACGAATCCGAATGAACGTACCAGACGTCTATCCGGAAGGGGGAAAAATATAGCACGTGAAAAAAATTAACTGAAGGAGGACGTCGCAGCAGGAGGCGATCCTCCAGCTGCAGCAGTACAGCAGAAGCAATGTGCAGCAGCTTACGCTGCAGCGTAACGTATAGCGGTGGCATTAGCGGCCTCCCATGCGGTGAGCGCGGCATTCAGAGGCCCGCGGAGCAGCGAACGAGCTCAATGGAGCTGGATGCTTCCATACCCAGGAGCACACTTGCGTCTTCCGGCATCAGTTCCTTCCAGTTCGTGAAGCGCATTGAAGTGCACAATGTTTCGGCGATGACAATACACGCATAGACAGCCCCGCATGCCATCCTCGCGTGCGTACATCTTAGATTTGGGTGCACGTTAAAGCAACCCTGGTGGTCCAAATTATTCCGGATTCCCCTCACTACACGCTGTGTCTCATAATCAGATCCTGGTTTTGGCGCGTAAAACACCGTAATTTAATTCGTTAACTTTAGTTCTCTCGTGCTTGCGGAGGCTGGCCCTAAGTCAGTTCTAAGGTACAGCGCTGTAATCTCACCTTCTTCCCTTGCATTCGAGAAACTTGCGCTTCCAGTTTAATTTGCGAGTTAACAAGAAAGAAAAAGAAAACAGCAATATTCGCGTAAGGTGTTGATGTGTCTTTATCGAATGACAGCGTTGTCAAAGGTTAAGGAACTTTCATTAGCCCCCCAACACTTCAGTGACATTCGGTAGCTAGAAGGATGATTAGCAAATAAATAAACAAATAAAAGGTTACATTCCTTGCTCAGTTTCTCGGTCGCCAAAAAAGAAAATCATTGCAGCAATAGCGGCATTGCGTAACAGAAACCACAAATTTTTTAAAAGCTGTCTCTTTAAGATGTTGATATTTTACTCTGAGAAAGAAAAAAAAAAGATTCTGAGACACAATGCAGTCATTGTTTAGCATTAAATCAGCTACTACCGAGCTTGGACCCTCATCTGACAGCGTCTGCATGCGTGCTTTAGGAAGCGGCTCTTTTGGAAACTATAGGGTTGTGTTATTTTATTACCAGGTAGTCTCTCGGTATACATGCCGGCTTACAACTAAAGATTTTAGGATTCCAAATGGTTTCAAATGTCAGTTAATGTTTTTCTTTACTGCACGTAAAGGTAGTTATTTTGCCGCAACGTGTTTTTCATTCGTGTTTACTCACACAAAGCTAACCGAAGTCGGACGTGCAGACAGCTTCGTAAGCGCTACCGCTGACCAATAAAGGGTTATCTACGTAAAGCCCACGCATTGGTGCTTCTAGCCATATCGCGTATGAATAAGTAGCACAGGGAACGATAACATACATACAGGACAGGCGTCACCCTCCTTAACTAGCTAACTAGTTAACTACTTTTTTTCCACGTCCCGTGTTTGAATGGACCTTTTTATTACCGTTCTTCAGAGCAAAGAAAAAATTTCATTTTCCCTACGCAGATGGCGCGCACTGTCAAAACTCCGTGATAATTGCTAGCGCAAGCAAGTGTAACTTTCAGAACGAGTTCTGAAAACACCGTTCATTCACTCTGCGAGCCTTATCAGGTGCTTTCAGGAGCGAAGAATGCATCGAAGTGTTAGGACAGTAAACAAATGGGGACTTGCAAACAAATGAAATGCAAAGAACACAAGGCCAATGATTACTGCTAACGGGTGGCGCGACGAGCCACAACGTCAACAAAGTAACTTCATGTGAGCAATGCGTATGCGACAAACAACAAACGCACACTGCATACATATAAAAAATAGAAATGTTACAAATAAAAATAAGATTAATCGTAAGGCGACTGCAACACGATTGACACGGAAATAATTTTGTTTTTGCGCACCTGTCTTATACTGATTAAACAAGTTGCCCGGTATACCTTTCTGGCAAACGCGTCTGAAGATTGAGTCGTCCCGTCACCAAGATTAAAGGCTTGGTAGATTTAGCGCTTAGTAAACCTGAAACTCCGGCCTTTACCGCCTATCTGCCCAGTCCCGTCCTTTTGCCTACTTTGATGGCAAGAAACTTAACCCGACGACTAACAGATACCGCTGTTGTGGTTCACTGTTCTTTCAACCACAGTAGACGGAGCATTCAGCGCGCCTTGCGACGTGATTGGCTGCCCGGTGCGAGGCTTCCGAACGGCCGTAATTGTACTTTATTGATCTGAAAACACCCCTTTCACGCGAAAGGGTGTTTAGTTTTTTTTTCTAACTATTCTTGTCTCGAAGGGAAAGTGTGAATGATTTACTTTCTTCAGGGGCCCGCTAGAGTTGAGTTCGTCCCTGTACTAATACTGCGATCGATGCTTTCATTGGAAGTTTCTCGCCAGGAAACAGAAAGAGGAAATGGAGGAACGTGTACTACCATGTTGCTGGCTGCACGCCAAGTGGTACTTGACACGCACTACAAAAGCCAGTGATAGGAATGACGTTTGACACTAATGCCGTCTGTAAGTTTTACTTTGTGAATAATATATACAGGTTGACTTTGTGTTTTTTACTGCGATAACACTTTCTTTTCTCGTTTCTCTCTTTCTGTTTTGATGCGACAGCTCTTATAAGCTCAATCATTAAGTTAGGTGTCCGTCTGACTGTACGTCTTATACTTTCCGTTACGTCATCGTCGTCTGGCCACACCTTCACCCTCGGATTTCCCCTCCCCCTGTGGCTAAGGAAAAGGAAATTGCACGCCAACTCAGTTCCCTGCGGCAGAGAATAGTTAAGCTCCAGGCGCGCCAACCACTGAGCTATCACGTAATGATTCGAGTGGGGTCTCGCGTGAAACGCAGACTCTGAGAGGGGTGACGTCGCTACATGTACGGCTGTGGTGAAAAGTATGCGGCCCAGGGGTTATGCGACAAAGAAAAAACGAATTTCTCGTCAACTCAGATTCACAACCGGAAATTGACGAAGGCGAGGTTGCAGGTTTGGTCGACATTCTACCGAAATGACAACGGGCTTTTCACGCACGTAGAAACGCCGGCGCGTCCAATTATTTCGTGCGCTCGAAAAACACTGCACCCAGCTTTTACATTTGCGCAGTCGAGGGTATTTGTTTGAGTGACCAGTGATCGAGTCTTCGCACTGACCTCCCATTTTATTTTTTACCATGAGCAGCAGTTATGAGCTGTACGAAATCGGCCGGTGGCGTCCACCTCTTTCTCGTACTTCAATTCAGGCACTGCACAACGTGACGTAATCATACAACCGACCTGCGCCTCACCGTGCAATGCCAGGCGATGTGCATTGATGGAGATGCCGTGATCTGATTTGATTAAGAATGGGACGTATACTCATCATGAGGTATTTGCGAATAGTCGGGCTGTACTTGATACCTGGCATGTGTCGTACCTCCTGTATGAATATAGGCGGTGCTACAGACAACACGCGTCCGTTTCTCCCATGCCGACTACTTACATAAAAGTTAAGGTCTGGTGTTTTAAGTGCCAAAACCACACTGTGATTATGATGCACGCCGTAGTGGAGGACTCCCGATTAATTTCAACCACTTGGCGTTCTTTAACGCTCACCGACTGCGCGGTACACGGTCGTTTTGGCATTGTGCGCCCATCGAAATGTGGCCACCGTGGCCAGGATTTTATCCCGCGCCCACGAGATGAACAGCGCAATGCCAAAGCCATTATACGCCACCACGATTAGTTGCAAACTACTTGTTTCTTTGTATTGGAGTAGATCCCTTTTGTTTAGAAGCTTCCACGAGTTGGTCCGGTGGCCCTGGAGTTCTCTCGCTTACTCTGTTATTCTACGATTACGTAAATGGGGGGTGGGGGTGGGGGCGGTAGTAGGTGTATTCAGGATGCCGTGCTACTCTCTTAATGTATACAAGTGCCGGGGCCTCACAACTGCTATCCACTATAATTGTGTTGAGGAAATCAAAGAGTTACTGCAGTTTCGGGGCATACATTTTTATGGACACGATCAAGTCGATTCTGTACTCACGTGCGCGTTTCCCAGAGAAAGTCCACGCGCCCGTGTCTCAACAGTACTAACTCACTTTAACGCGTCGCCAAATTAGTGGCGGTCGTAGAAATTTTGCAAGTCCTCTGGACAGCCCATCGCCAGGCATCTCCACCATGCAATTCGGCAGCAGACATTTTCTTATAGTCGCCGTCACACATGACAGCGAAGTTAAAGGGGTACTGACGCAAAAATGTGCTATGCCATTTTTTCCTTTATTTTTGGCTTTATCAGGTGGCTGCGATCCCCTAACTAATGCTGTATAATGCCAGAATTTGTCAAATGCGCAAGCAATCACCAACTGCATCGTCATTTAGGGACACCGTTTCGACATGAGCGCCAAATAGAGCGTGGCTTCTTAGAGTGTAGGGTTTGTTTACACGTTATCTCTCTACGTCACGAAAATCGGAGGTGCTCGTCACAAACCGCTGACGCATGCTCCGCGTGGTCCAGAAGTCCCAGGCCCCACAATGGCCGTGCCTCGCCGAGAAGCGAATTATGGTGGCTAACCGAACGCACGCCGCGTACGTACGCCATTATTTCCGCTTTCATTCTGCGCTTCTCCGCGTTCCCTACGTGTCTGGTCCCCTGTCGCTGCTGCTGTTGTCCTCTGAATTCGTAGCTCATATTCACTATGGGCGACTGGCTGCCGCGTTTGTTAGCACGTGTAGTGCCCTTCGTCCTTCTCTCCCCTTGTATCCCGCCGTCTGCAGCTTTCGGCAAGACGATCACAACGAGGCTTCGACTACTGCACCGGCCCACGCACCAGTGATACAACGTGACTCCCCCCCCCCCCCCCCCCCCCCCCCCCAAACCTCCTAATTTTCGTGGCGTACACGGATGACTTGTAAACCAACCCTACACCGAGAAATTTGGTGCGTTTTATTTCATTCTTCCATATAAAATATGTTGCAATTCATTGTTCGACGCATCTTCGAGAAATTTAGATGCCATACCGTTATTTTGAAGTTGATGGCTATATAACAAAACCAAAAATAAAAAGAAAAGCGAGACAGACATTTTGCGTCAGTCCACATTTAAAGCATTCTCTACCGAATGCTTTTACCAGAGATTTGCACGAAGGCTCGAGTTGTAAATCATATCCCAGCTTTATGTTCCCCGCTCGACCGTCCGCATAAGTTTTCAAATACCAACATGGATATACGCGAAAAGAATAAATAAAAGAAAGTGCCTCGTTCGTACTATAAGAACAATTAAACATGAGCTTAAAGCGACCCAGTTGCGTTGATTTTATAGACACACACACGGTTCCCCACAAGTTTCAGCAATCACGGCGCCCTGTGTACCTCCGGCAAACCCGGACCTCTGCCACGCCAAATTCCACGCGCGTTTTCGTGTTTTACTAAGGCTGCGTCCGCAGGATCATTCCGGAAGGCACTCCTAAGCCAATTTATATGCGTAGCACGCATTTTTAGCGCGATGATTCGAAAGTGAACATAACGTGCGACCCGGGCCTCGCAAGCGTTTTTTTGAGAGGCGCGCGCTAACCACAAGCGACGCACTTCCGGTGTTTCCGCGCTTCCGCGTCGCATCGAGCGACGAGCGAGAGCTCGCCTCGCCGGATATATTGACGTCCGGACGGCGAATTCGACGCAGCGGCGGTCGATTCGAAGTCCGCGCGTGGCTCGCGCTTCACGAGCTTTGGTGCGCGCTAGTTTGCGTCCTGCGCGTGCTTTCGTACGCATTTATAATTGTTGCTCGCGGAAGGTGTACGCTCGAAATGCTCTTACTCGAAATCGAATGCACTTCGACACGTTATTTGTTGCCGAAATGTAATAAAGCTAAAAAACCAAACTCTGGCCGGAGCGGGCACCGCAGTTTAACGGTCGATTGAGCCACGACTGTAATTACGAGCCGTCGGTCCCCCCCCCCCCCTTTTTTTTTTCTCTCAAGCTGCAAGGTTTGTCCACTTTTTGTTTAAAAGCTCTCCTTTTGTTAACCACTGCGGTTCCGCCTATTTTCCCGCTTAAGAAAAAGAGAAAATAGATGCTAGGCGGATATCGACGCTTTCTAACTTGACCTTTCTATATTGTCACACGTCCCTTTTTTTTTTCCTTTTTTTTCACATTTCCTTTTTTTATGGAGAGCCGATTGCAAGATCACGTGAGGATGTTCAAAGACGTAAACGACGACGTAAACGCGCATCTTTTAGTCTATCATTGTGATTTATATTTTACTCATTTGTAAGCAGACCATTAGCAGTTTAGTGGGTTTTTAGTGTATATATGGTACTTATCTCCGACTTAAAGATATAATCATTTCTACCTGTCCTCGCTAAGGGCCTTTAGTCTGCAAATAAATAAGATAAATCGCAAGGAAGAAGAAGAGCACATGGACAAGGCAAGCCAGATAGTCTGTTCGATCAGCCTGCACTGCAACCACTGAGCCAGCCGGAACGCCAGTGCTTGGCACGAGAGAGAGCCACTCGGCTATCTATGCGACTCCTGCTCTGCGTCGCCTGACTTCTCGGTTACGCTTGACGAATTATGAAATACAGCCCTTTACCAAATAAATAAATAAATAAATAAATAAATAAATAAATAAATAAATAAATAAATAAATAATAATTACCTTGGTTGCCATATCATGTTAATTTTCTTCAGAAATGTGAAATTTTGGCACGGTGAATGAATGTATAAATCTATTAGGTGGTAATTATTATCTGAACAGACTTGAACGTTAATAGCCAGCCATAGCGACGTGATGTGCAGAAATGGTCGCAAAAGACAGGGGGAAAATATTTAATTCGCCAAAGGTAAACAAGTTGGGTTTCTTAAATTTCTGACGTGCGCATTATAGATATTTCCCACCGCGGTCCTTTCCCAACAGTTGAATCTCCCTAGATCAACCGCCCTCGTTCATTGGAAGACACACCTAAATTGAAGTCTTTCACGCAATCGTGCAAACGTGCAAGCAGCTGTGTTTTTTTTTTCGTTTTTTTTTCTTTCGTCGGGAACCATCGACTTTCCCAGTCTTTATAGCGGCCTCCTGTATAATCAACATCAAGCTCCCGAACCCTTGTCGAGCTCGTCAGAGGGCGCTCGAACGATTAATTCGGGCAAAAAAAAGTCTCGAAATCAATCGACGTGAGACAATCATAGCGACGTCGAGTTGAAAGGTGAAAAAGAAAACGAAAAAAAAAAACGACGAAACCGGCACGTCGCAGATCATCTGTACTCACGCGATACGGCTCTTTCTCAAAAGAGAAAAAGCTCGACATTTCGCTGTCGTCTGGTGGCCTCGAGCAAAATTTCTCACCGATGTCTCAACCGCGCGCCGCTCCGTCTTTGTTATTTATTTCTTTGTTAATTTCACCAACGCTTTCGGCTGTCGCTTTTGCTAAACCGCAGACATATATATTGACTAACAAAATAGATTTTAAAGTAGCAGTATAAGAGGAAATGGTCCATTAATCCGATCAAGGTTGGAACGAGCAGTGGTGACAGCTGGGCGCATTTATACAACTGCGTGCTTTTATTTCCTTTTCTTTTACGTCTAATTTATAAGGCTATTTGACGGAATTAAGCGCTAGAGTACCGCCATTGCTGGCTTTTAACGCCGCCTTTTCGTCGGTTACAGCCGAATGCACGATACGACGATCGATTCGTTAGGCATAAAAATCGTTGTGCGGATACGTTCGCTGTTTAAAGAGTGCGTTAACCTTGGTAATGCCTAACGTGCCATTTTTGACGCGCTTTGATAGATAAAAATTCTCATCTTTAAGTACAGTAACCTAAAGCGTAACCAATCGTAGCGTTTTTCCGAGTTCAGCAAGCCATTTACTAAATACTTCATTTCTATACTCATTAGGTTTTTGCTGAAATAACATTTCATTTTTTTACTTGTACTGTTCATTTCAAGTTGCTCAATTTTCAGTGATGTGAGACTGCGTTTGGGCATTTCAGGGCGAATTTCAACAAAGTGTTCCACTATAAATGCAACAATTCGCAATGCATAAGCATGAGCTCAGGTACTAACTGTATTGCTCTCTTTAGAAAACTATGAGTGTTCGGAAATTTAAGAAATGTAAAGCGTAAATAAAATTGACTGTGGCTTAGCTCAGCTAACCCTGGATATGCAAAGCGAAAGCTTGGTTTGGCCTGGTGAAATCTTGGTTTCACTTGGTTAACTTCTGATTTAGCTGTAATTGTTATACTTAGGCTGCGAATATGTGCTTGTTCTTGTGGTTTTGCCCATGGCCCATCGTCTTGTGTTTTCGCTGCCGTGTATAGTCACGTACCCGAAACTTTCACGACAGACACTCGACGTTTGACGCTCACGCGAACTTTGACGGCTCTCGGAAGAAGACTCGCGGTTAGCCGAGTTGGCTCCAACTTCGCGTCCGTGTACCTTACAACAGAAAATATTTCCTTAACGAGCACTATTATGTTTCGAGACGTGCAGCTGGCTGGTTATTCTTATCTCAGATGAGTACCTCGCCGTGCCTAATCAAAGCACTGAACTTTATTCATATGACGGGACGGAAAAAAGTAGCCTTAGAACTGACATCGGTCGTTGATGCATCCGGGAAGACAAGCACGTTGTTTTCCTGTACTCGGCTCGCATGCCAGGAGTCAAATCATGCCCTTCTTGGCCACAATGTGGGGCCTTGTTCACTCAAACCAATTTTCCCTTTTACAAGCAGCGACCCTGCGAAGCTTCCGGTTTTCATTAAAAAAAATAGGTCGGCCAAGTAAGGCACAGTAGTGTGGCAAAACGGAATTCCGCGAATTTTCAACAGTGTTTGTGCGCAGCCGATCACAAATTTACAGATAAATTTTACCCTATATTACAAACAAAACTGTTAATATCTGCTTTTTAAGCATGATACGTATTTCTTTAAATTGAAAAAATAAAGAAGATGCGTCTTGTACGTCTAGGCAACTCGAAAACATGCGTTTTTGCGCATGTTATCAGCCATGCGAAAACATGGCTGATAAGACCACGGGACCGGAAGTTTTCTGAGGTCGCAGGCGGCTCATATCGTGAATGTGTTTGGTGGCTTTCTGTGCCATCGACGTGTACGGCCAGGGTCCAAGGATCCTGATTACCAAAATGGCCTAGAGTCCAGCTGGTTCAGTGCGGTCCGGAGAACTTAGCGCTCGACGTAGTATTGGGGTACCTTAAAAATTGAAAAACCTGTGCTTGATCGCGACCTGCTCCATGACTGACCGCAGTCAATCAAAAGTTTATGCGTGCATACACCTGCAGTCCGAAATACACTTTCAGAAATTCTCAGACAACGCGCGCATAAAATAGCCTGAATAACTTTTATCGAAATCACTTTAGGGCGTAGTTGCCGCCAAAACATCATCAACAACAACAACAGTCCGGAACTTTCTTACCAAGAGAGCCCGAAGTTCGAATATGCAATTTACGCAGCCCTGCATGGGCGACTGGGATGTCACTTTCTGCACACAAAGCATTAGCTACGTAATGCCGTGGCGTTGAGCATGGCGGTGGATCAATATTTGCATAAACCGGTGTTATATTTTTTTCTGAGTGCTTCTCTGAGCACCTGACATACAGGAAACTACGCTAATTACTGTGAAATTAAAGATAGAAGAAATAAACAAGCCTCCGCATTAACGCGCAAGCTGAGACGTGCCTGCTGCTGGCATCCCATCGAACGACAACGGTACGTGGAACGCATACGAGCCGGAACGCGAAGTGGGCCTACAGTTTTCTTCTTCGCGTTGAATAGATGTCGTACGCGGGCAAACAAAGCAGCGACGGACGCTGACATGGGCCGGCCTTAATTAAGGCACAGCTCAGGAAACACGAGCTGCCTTTCATTTTCCCCGCGTGTTTGTCTTTGTTGGTGGTAATAAAAAAAATAGAGCTTTGAGTTTTCGCCCGGTGTGCACATATTGTACCATCAAGCGCGTGCAGCACAGATAGGGCTACGAATCACATCATCTGCACATGTATCTGTATCTGCATCTGTATCTCATCAATTTCGTTGCGCCTTGAAACACGACTTAAGCTCTACTGACAGCCGGATGGAGCCGGCTGGACTCTGGACCATTTTCGGAAATGAAGGTCCTTGGACCACCACCGTACGTCGGTCGATATCACAGAAAGCCGCGAAAGCGTTGTTGCAGTACCTCAAGTCGACAGATCTTCGCGACCGTGTGTAGACTCAGTGAGAACCTCCAAATGTGCGCGAAACTGTGCTCTCCTTACCTCCTCTCTTTCTCACTTTACATTCCTACACCCAACCCTTCCCCAGTGCAGGGTAGCAAACCGGACGTGCTTCCGGTTAACCTCCTTGCCTTCCCGCTCTTCTATTTCTGTCTCTCTCGCTCTCAACACGACCTGCACATAAAGCACGAACGCGGAAAAAGACGAACAAGACGCCGCATGTCTCCTTCCGTGTTGTATCCCGCTCATCTACATGTTTTTTTCTGAACTCGGCTTCGCAATTTTTTTTTCAAAAGCCGCCAAGCTATACAGTCTGGTTCAATGCCAATAGAAACATCTGATTGGTACTCAAGCAACGCTAGTTGAGGAAGTGCCACTTTAAACAACATGTGCTGAGATTTTCAACGCAGTTCTTGTGTTGAAGAATCGACGACATGCTAGTTCTTATTTTTATGATTAGCGCATTCCAAGGTAAAATGTTATGACAGAATCGTCTACGACTAGCCAAGGTGTTATACGCGCTTTGACTTTGGAGAGCCGGCAAAGATACAGCGAATCATGTAATGTTGTAAGACCGGGTCCACATTATAGCAGACAAAAAACACCTCTGACAGGAGGAAATCTGGACTACGGTGAACTAATTCGACCGGTGGGAAGTCTAGCGGACAATTTCGGGGCCTAGGACACTCTTCTGGCTTCCGCAAGGGAGTCGGGGTATACTACTAGGTCGGTTGTAGACACTGCCTATTCGGGATTTTCCGCCGTTTTATCCTGTCGAAACAACAGGACACTGCGCTGCTCTGAGAGAGCAAACGCGCTGCCACCGTCATTTTTTTTTCTTTCATCGTTAGCTGCGCAACAGCGTGTCGGCCGCGATGACGTCAGACCACATAACACTTGACAGCGGGTATGCACCGACGTCGTTCGGACGATTATGATCTGCGAAAAATACGCTCGTGTTGTCGGACGTTTAGAGCCTCGTTGGCGGTTGGCTTTTGAAGGTGCAGAAAACCCTTTGCGCGCAGTCTCCATAGGTTTAGGGTGCTCCAACTACGAACGCGGTACGTATAGTACAGGGATCGTGTTCGGTGTTCGCGTGTTTGTGATTTGACCTTTTGAGGAGAAAGAAGAAAGAGGCCATATGCTCTCAGCAAGGACACTTGCATGTAATGATGTATACGCACAACCAGAGCCGAACTCGGAGCAGTACACAGCCACGTGCATTCTGCCAACGCCTCAGCGCGCCCCGTATATGTAGCTGCGGTCGTGCTGCACGCAATTGCCGTGGTAAAGCAAGACGCTGCGGCGTCGCGTCCCCGAAACTTTATCCTGCGCACATAAAGGCGACATTCGCTTACTCCGCAGCTTTTTGCACGAAGCGTTGGCAGGAGCGAGCGGGCTTTCTTTCATTTGCCCGTACTTTATCCTTCCTCCCATCGCTCTTTCTCTCTCTTGTCCAAGCGCACAAAATGGATGAGCGAAGAAGGCCCGGCAGCGTCAACAGAAGCAGCAGCAGCGGACCAACGTTTGCGCGGAACAAGCGGATTGGGTTCCCGCATGCCCCGGTGCCGCGCGAATGCGTCGCGTTGGCCTGCCTCCTCCCAAGCGCCTCGTGCTCTCTGTTGCGATATTTTTTTTTTTTTGCCCCCTTCGTCTTCATCTCTGGCACTGCTGCAATGCTCGCCATAGAATGCCGGCAACTGCGCGCTTTTCTCCTGGGGCCAGTAGGACTCAAAGAAAGAAAGCTCGACGGCGGGACGACGCAGGCGCACATGTGGCGGTGGAGCTTGATTAAAAATCTCGCGCGGCCGCGACGAATATTACTGCGCCGACAAGTCGTTTCTCTTGCTCGTGCCCATTCCGAATGACCTTCGCTATGACTTGCTGAGTCCCTTAGCGCATTTCCTTATTTTTCTTCCTTTTTTCCTATTTTGTGAAGTTACGTACAGCGACATCGCGTTCCGTCTTCATCTCGTGACCCTGCAATAGTCCAGTTCTTCCGCCCTTTCCTAAAAAGAGTGGCGTGATCACTGTCCTTGCAAGCCAGCACGGCCTTTATAACTGCTTAGAGCACTGCCAATCTATTCCAATCCTTTCCTTCTCGCGTTTTGTCGGTAGTTTGAACGGCGCCCAGCCTACGTCATCATTAGGATCGGGGAACCGTGAGCGGTGGATGATAGGAAAGAAATGGAATCGAGCGAGAAGAATCGCTACATTATAGCGGCTTTGGATACACACACGGTCTGAAGTTGCTTGTTATACGACGAGCGATGGGTCTAACAGATAGCTGCTTCAGCGGGAAGAACCTGTTGGGACGTGATGGGTACCGACGGAACGTGACGGAATCGTGCTCGATGCGGTAGTTTGTGCGAAAAGTCGTTCACTTCTCGCACGCTGAAATCGTACCGTGTGTTTCCTTCTTGATTTATGATCCGATATAGGTGGTTTACACGGCTATCTTTCTTGGGTGCCCGAGTCCTAGAAGTTAAGCTGGCCGTTCGCTTCGTCAGCCACAACAGTGAGCGAACAAATTTTAGCGCCCAATCTCAAATGTTATCGTTAGCAAGGGCTATTTCTGTTCGGTCGGCCATCCTGGTGAGTGCTATGGTTACCACCAAGATTGGCTGATGCCTCTTCTTACGAAACGCTCATACGTACAAACTCTGTCTCCCTCTCTTTCTTTTTTTCTTTTTTTTACACAATCAGCTTTTTATCACCAGCTAAACAAACAAACAGGGGCCGGATTCGCAAAGCTTTTTATTCTTAAAAGTGATTTTCCATTGACCTGCCACATTAGCTGATATTGTGACAAACAGCCTCATTGGCTGCCACCTACTGTTGCGAACAGTCGTAGCGTGAGAACATTATTTGCGAATACATGCCCTTACATTTAAAAGATGGACACTTGTGCAGAAAATAAATGTAAATAAAAAACTAGAACGTCCGAGTATGGGTGTCAACGTTTCGACAATAATACTTGTCATCGTCACGCACTACAGCGGCCATCCTTGTGGTGATTTAAAGGGGCTCCTTTAGCACAGGCGAGCTTGCAGTGAGTGTTCGGAAAACGTGTAGAAGCAACACCCTCTAGAGAAGTAGAAGGCACTGCTGGTAAAAGTGGCTGCACGGGAGTGTTTGTGCTTTCAAAGGCAACGCGGTGACCAATGTTTGATTTCGACAGAGGCCACACCTAGGCCATTATAATTCCTTTGGCTTGATTCTATTCTTTGCTTATCACTCGCCGATCACGGTGAAAACGTGGACGAACCGCAGACGAAACGCGAGAAGAGATACCGTATATATATATATATATATATATATATATATATATATATATATATTACAATACCGGGACCGATCAAGTTGTCCAGCGCTGTTTATTCCAAGAAAGGCAACGCAAGAAAGGCAACGCAAGAAAGGCAACGCCCCAGCTCATGCGCGAAGAAGTCGAAGAAGAGGGAAGATGATGATGGCTATGTACAAATGAAAATGATGAAGTACGTTAATAGCTTCCCCTTACACTAACTTCCCCCCGTCATGGAAGCGGCCAGCCTGGCCGCAGATTAGAGGTTATCTAAACGGGGAGTGGAGGCCTTCATCCGCGAGACATGAACAATTTCGGCATTCCGGCGGCGCGGGTCAGTGACGAAGTGTACTGGGCGGACGAGATAGTTTACTGCAAATGTTTGCTGCCCGACGGTGTATTGGCCAATGTAGCGTTGAAGGAACTTCTCACAAAGGCCTGGAGTGCGGACTGGAATCCAAAGCAGGACTTGGTCTCCAGGGTGAAAACGTACGTCACGGCGTTTGTTGTGGCAGTGACGTTTGCGCTCAGCTTGGGTAGCTTCTGTGCTTTCCCGGCCGATTTGACGGCAATCTGCAATTCGGGCAGCAAAATCTTCTGGAAGCGACGCGTTAGGCGAAGAAGGTGCTAAAAAGAATTCTCTGTCAAATATTGCGGAAGGAGATCGTCCATATACAAGGAAGAAAAGGCTGTAGCCGGTAGTCCGTTGAATAGCAGTATTATATGCGAATGTCACAAAAGGAAGAATTTTATCCCAGTCAGTGTGGTCAAGACGGATGTACATGGAAATCATGTCAGACAGCGTACGGTGGAAGCGCTCAGTAAGGCCGTTGGTTTGCGGATGATAGGTAGAAGTAGATTTGTGGACGGTATTAGCGGCCCGAAGAACTTCCTCGAGAACTTGGGAAATGAACGCCTTGCCACGGTCACTGAGAAGAACGCGAGGAGCCCCGTGGCGCAAGACGATGGAGCGCAAGAAAAAGTCGGCGACCTCAGAAGCGGTGCCGGATCGCAGAGGGGCAGTCTCGGCATATCTTGTTAAATGGTCTACCGAGGTCACAATCCAACGGTGACCGGAGGGTGTCAACGGCGAGGGACCATACAAATCAATACCAACAAATTCAAAAGGTACGTCCGGGCAAGCGAGAGGTTGTAATAAACCGGCAGGAGGGGATGTCGAGCGCTTGCGGTGCTGACATGACGCACAAGAGGCAATGTATTTGGCCACCATTGTGGATAGGCCAGGCCAGAAGCAGCGGGTCTAGATGCGGTCATAAATCTTGTGGAAGCCTAAGTGGCCAGCCGATACGTCGTCGTGAAGTGCCTCTAATACTCGCAGGCGAAGGCAGTGAGGCAGAACTGGGACCCACCGGTGACCTGTTGGGTGGTAAACGTAGCGATGTAGCACGCCATCTTGAGGGCGGAATTGTCGAAGTTGGCGTCACAAGCGGCTGTTGGGTGGTTCGGCAAACCCACTAAGGCGATCCATGAGAGCTCGACAGTAGGAGTCGGCCCGCTGAAGCGACACGAAATCAGACCGTGATGAAAGCGTGACTTGGTCCAGGGGCGTTATCGAGAGCTGGTGTGAAGCAGGCGTAGCATCGGAACGACGGGGAGCGGAAGACGACGGCGCGTTACCGGGAGAGAGCGAGAGTGGGCAGCGAGACAATGCGTCTGCATCACGATGACTTTTTCCAGACTTGCACGTTATTGTAAAGTCCTATTCCTGCAAACGGAGTATCCAGCGTCCTAAGCGTCCTGACATGTTTTTAATTGATGACAGCCAACACAGAGCATTATGGTCGGTGACGATGGTGAAGTGGCGGCCGTAAAGGTATGGGCGAAATTTCCGAATCGACCAAATGATAGCAAGGCACTCTTGCTATGTAATGGGGTAGTTCCGCTCAGCTGGAGAAAGTGTTCGGCTGGCATATGCTATGACTTGCTCTTTAGAGGCTGCATTACGTTGCGTAAGTACTGCGCCAATAACTCGTGCGCTTGCGTCAGTATGGAGTATGGTGGGGGCTCGATTATCGAAGTGGCGAAGCACTGGTCCGGAAGTAAGATGTCCCTTGAGAGCTTTAAAAGCCGACTCGCAATCGCAAGTCCATGTGAAAGTTGTCCATCAAGTTGTCCAGCGCTGTTTATTCCAAGAAAGGCAACGCCCCAGCTCATGCGCGAAGGAGTCGAAGAAGAGGGAAGATGATGGTGGCTATGTACAAATTATAATGACGAAGTACGTTAATAGCGCTTACTAAATATATATATATATATATATATATATATATATATATATATATATATATATATATATATATATATATATATATATATATATATATATATATATATATATATATATAATGCTTTGTAAATGGTCGTGCCCCGCAAAAAGTCGGCAGCGCTCTCATGGCGCGTTACCCACAGGTGGTGCCTTGCCATGGGTCGAGAATAATGTACTGTAGTGTCAAGCTCGAGTCTCGTTGAAGGTGCAGTGCCGCCTTCCAAGACTCTCTCTCTCTGACTCGAAGCGGCAGCAGTCGCACAGAACATGTTGCAGGTCTTCAGGGACGTTACGTTCAGAGCACATTGGCGAGCCTGCGAGTTGAACCTTACACTTGAAGCAGTTTGCGTAGGCTTCGTTGAGTCTTATGCGGTGAATACATGCTTGGTCTTGTCTCTTGAGGCCTCGTGGTATGTAAATTCGATGGGTCTATTTTGTATAGGATTTCTTACTGGTAGCTGGTATCTTCCCAGAGGAATCTCTGAAGACGCCAAGCGTGAGCAGATATTAGTGTCACCGCGTATTTTCTCCGTGAAAGGTATCTGGACCATTTCTCCCGAAGTGTAGTGTCCAGTTTTGTCAGCACGGTCAGCCTGGACATTGCCTTGTATTCCGCAGTGGGCTGCCAACCACTGCACCATAACGCTGTGATGAAGTTCGCAGGCTTTATTATTGCATAGGTGTCTGATGTGCATTACGGGTTGTTCCTGCATGCATGGCGACTTCAGGGACTGCAGGGCCGCTCTTGGGTCGGTGAAGATGACCCACGACTCAGCTGTCTCGTCGATCATGTAAATATAAGCTGCCCGCAGTGCAGCTAGTTCAGTGGCTGTAGTTGAAGTGCAGTGACTGAAAGCGGCAAAGATGGTGACACTTGCAGACGGAATCCACACATCAATGGCAGATGATGTATAAGTATGACGGCATGCACTGCTGCTGGCATTAACATGCTCTAGAGCAAAATATGTCAGCGCCGGACCAGGAGTATTTCTCGTGCTCTTGAATCCAGGAACGAAAGTGACAATAGACCACGAAGGAAATTTCTACGGGGGGTCCGTCGGCATAGAAGGGCTTCGATAATTCTGCGGCAGCAAGCTTCGCACCCCACGTCTGCTGTCTGAAGCAAGCGGATGATCCGGCACTGTGGCGTCAAAGCGCACGCGAAGTCGAGGAAACTTCTGCTGCAGAGAGAGAGAGAGAGCAAATGATAAACTAAAGGTAAGGAGGTTAGCCATGACTGAGTCCGGTTGGCTACCATACACTGGGGAAAGGGCAAAGAGGACGAAAGATTAAAAAGAAAAAGAGAAAGTCCACTGGGGATATCGTTCGGTCACTCAGTCCGGATCACAGACGCGGACTCAATCCGATAGCTTTCAGCAGAAGCACTGGAACCGATAGGCGTCTGCTTTCTGCAAGGGTTCCTAGACTTCATGCATTTTTCGGTAGGCCGAGGCACACCCTCAGGACTTTTGCTTGCGCACCAGTGAGTGCTTTTATGTTGGTCTGGGAAATTCCCTGTAGCACAGGAAGACTGTATCGTAGGAGAGCTCCACAGAGAGCCGTATACATGCGTATCAGAGAATTTATGGAGCAGCCTCTGTTAGGGTTGGCGTCTGACACCACGTGGCGATCGGTCATTCACCCTACCTCCTGAGCCGGAGCCCACAAGCACCGGAGAGGTCATTCGCCCTACCCCTGAGCCGGAGCCCACGGGTGACCTCTTCCACTCCTCTCATGGTCGTGGCATCGTGTGTGCTTACCTCATGCCCCTCACCTTCTCTTGGCCGGACCCCACGACGCCGGAGAGGTCATTCACCCGACCTTCTCCCCGGATTCGTCGATGAGAGGATCGACCTCTCCTCCCCATGCTCGGTATTGCAGGAGGAGTGGCCCTCTCTCCGTGCCTGTCACGTGTCATCGATGGAAGCAAGATCCCGCCCACACTTGTAGAGAGCCTATTTAAGGGGCTCCGAAATGTACTTTGAGAGACTTCTTACTTGATACTTCATACTTCATGCTCTTCTTATTTTTTTTCAACTACCTTTGAATAAACCGTGCAAGTTTCGCACTAGCAAATCGTCTCGCCCCTGCTTGGTCGCCATGATCTACCGGATGCCTGCAGCCCGTCGACAACGCCACGCTACCCAATAAGTAATGTCGGTCGAGCTTCGATAGGCAGGCGCCGCTACTTCTCGGCAGCAGCAAATCGGTACGCTACCCTGGAGTACGCAACACCTCTAGTGCTGCTTGATAGCATACGGAAGATGCTCGCGTATGACCCAATTTTTTCTTTTAGTATTCGAATATGGGGTCCACTAGGGTCGCCAATATTGGTCCCCACTGGGGTCCAATATAGGGTCCAGTATTCGGTATGGGTATATGGTATATATATGTCCACGTCATTAGTCTGTCGACCGTCACGCCCAGAAACTTGTGACTTGACACGTACCGAATGGGAGAATGCGCAACCTTTCACGCGTAGCGCGACACATCACGCCTAATGAGAGCAATGGCGGCAAGCTTTTTTGGTGACATCGTTAGACTTCGTGCGAATAGAATCATCGCATTATACCGGTTCTATTTTTGATACATTGGCATAGGAGTGATGCATCAACTCCGTTTGCACTTCCGTATTTCTTATATGTAATATGTTGACAGACACGGTGATATAATTGGACAAAAACACGGAAAGAAAATCAGCCTCGGGGAGCGGTAAGAGCAACATAAGAGAAGCCGTATTGGTCGGTTCGAATTTATTGCTGACAAAGCTCCACATATATAGGCCATATATTTACCGTAACGAAGGCTGATACGCCTTCCGTTCATATACAATCGATAAATGGAAACATTACCCCCTAAAACGGGGCCGCAAGAGTCTCGAGCTTTTGCTATACCGCGTAACTTTAGGATTGTGTGGTACATTATGGTACTGTGGGCATTCGTAATAACTTAATATAGCAACACATGAGATATATTGTGGTAAACCAAAATGTGGTTTATGGGTTACAACTTGTTTATAGGAAAATAAAGCGGATTACATAGTGTTATAGGTTGAATTTGTTAATATCCGTCAGGGGTTGAAGCAAGCATAACATTTATTAGTACGGCTGTTCTAAACTTTAACTGCGGTGAATTTCAGAGTATGGTGACCATAATTGGTGTTTATCTTAGATGACGAAAAGCGGTGGCCTGAACTGTACTTGTTATTGCGAAGGTACAAACGAAGCGACGCTGTCATTAGGTTAAGGTAACCATCAAATATTGTGTATCTTATGGAAGTTCGCAGTAAAAATGTTTTATAGCAAAGTAAAGATGAGGGCCGACGCTTTTGCTCTTTTGTTTAATATCCCGGACTGGTAAGGGAAGAAAAGCCGAACGGAAGAAGGATAGAGGAATGTATAGAATATCTGTGTGATGGTGCTAGTCGTACACACATCAACATATCTATAGTCTTGATGCTAGTTCAGTGTCTCGTAAAAAAAAATCGCATGGCCTATGTGTTGTTGGGAAGCAATATGATAGGAAAGCTATGCTTGTGTCACTCTATAGTGTCACTCTCGGTTTCGTCGCGCGGTATAGCTCGATCCTCATTTCTGCGTCCTTCATTCTGCACCGTTGTCGCGTAGAAACGCTTTCAATATCTCGCCGCATTCCCGCCCTTTCGGGTTCGAAGGCTTTTCGGCGGAAACGGGCTTACATTGGACCAGGCTCAAGCTCGCGACAAGATTGAATTCTTCGACGAACGCGCACACGGACCCCACTCACTCAGACCATGCCCCCTCCTCTTTCCCCAAGCTCCACACACACACACACACACACACACACACACACACACACACACACACACACACACACACACACACACACACACACACACACACACACACACACACACACACACACACACACACACACACACACACACACACACACACACACACACACACACACACACACACACACACTCGCTCGGGGCTTGTTGTTCTGATGTCTCGTATCTTTTTTAAGTCGTCTTATTTTGTTTCGTTCGGATTGCTTATTTCGTTCTTTATTTTTCTTCTTTTCCTTTTCCTTATCGGATCAGAACGATCTTCTATCTAAGCACGCGGTCGGGTCAAAGTAACGGCAAGTGCCGAAAGAGAAAAGACCGGGGATTTCGAGCCGAGGGAAAGCGCGGCTAAGCTGCAGACAACGCGTCACTTTTCGGCCCCTGTTTTCCAGGACACACTCCGCCCACGTATTTCGGTGCGTTTCTGACGCGCCTCTCTCTCGAGCCATCGAAATAAGATTACGCATTACAGGTAAACTCCTTGTCTTTCGCGGAGAAGCAGCGCACCGCGAGGCAATAATCCGACCCTGAAGCTTGCACTCCTTGTTCTTGAAGCAGAGAACCGATAACTTAGCTTTTCGACGTTGCTCCGAAGCACGGGGGCCGGGCAACGGGTGACATTTAGGAAAGGGGAGTTCTAACTTTTTGGCTTCGATAGCGCGTTCATAAGCCGTTCATATATTTGTCGTCCTTCTTGGTGTTGGTGAGAAAACCGGACTCCTGGCGAAATATTTGCTTTGGTCGGCGCGAAGGCGCGCTCACATCAATATACTGCCGGGCATCTTTAGGTGCTGGACTTCGCAGTGCTATTTTTTTTTTCGATTGGAAGAAGAGAGAACGTGTTTACTTGTGCGTTTCGCTCACCAGACGGGGCAACTAGCGGTTCCTCATTTGTATGTAATCTCGTTACTAATAAACCCATGACACAGTCAATCTCAGTTCGGCTACTGGCTCGGCTGCTTCGTGAAGACTGAGCGCTGATCCCAGTGCATCAGTGCAGTGTAAAAAAAATGACGTGTAAAATAGGAGGCAAGTGAAAATATCTACAAATGATAAAATATCTCAACGCGCTTGCGTATTTCACGCTGCGACGTTTCTTTAATATGGAGCGCCGACAGCGGCGTGATATCACATTCACATTTGTTTCTCTTTTTTGTTTGCGTGTGTGTGTCTGAAATATATTGGACTACTGAAGCTCTTTGCACCGCTGTTTGAGTTACTGCAACAGCTTGGGACGCAAAGCTGCAATCATTAAAGTTTAACGCTCGCCACAACAACGCCGACTGGAACGTCACCAACGAGCAGCAGCTGCATCGGTTAATGTTGGCTTTGTTCATTACATTACTTTTATTGCGACAGCAATCATATGGAAACTCCCGGCACATTTCTGCCGTCGGCATCGCCGTGAGGCTCCCTACAAAGTCCACGGGCGATAAAGTCGTCGCCGATCGTTGTATACGTGCGAGTGAAAGCATGCGAACTTGAGCCGGTGCTTGCGGCTCAACCTCGCACGGTGCAGAGAGGAAAGCGAGGAGGAAGCGCGTCGTCTTCCGTCGCGCTCAAGGCTCCAGGAGGAGGGTAAGGAGGGGGGTACATTTTACTCCGGGCGGCCCGGCTATGCCCGGGCGGCTGCGCGCGTCCGCCCGGGCCGCTTTGTCTTGAGAGCCATGCGCTGTGTTTTCGTGGCTTAGTTCGTGCTGGGGGGGAGGGGGGGGAGATGCAGCACGAAGGTCAATTCACTCTCTGATGCTGCCGCTCTTCCTGATTCCAGTACTTTGACAACGAGTTTCCGCGGTTATCGAGTGAGATGCGTTCATGTTTGCTTGTGCGCGCGTGTCACGATGCTTGTTAATTTACTTAGTACACCTATGTTTCCAAGTTGATACGGCCGATAAAGCTACTATTCTTACTTCGTATAGCTGTCCACTAATTTGCTATCGCAACAGATCCTTCCCATTTCGGGCGAAACTGCGACTTCTTTTTTTTTATTTCCTCCGCTTTAGTACCTTTGATGAGGAAATATTTCTCTTTCGCTAGGTCTCTCACGAACATTAATTTATAAATTTCGACAAAAATATGCCATTGCTGGCACCCATTCCAATAAGCAATGAAGATTTGAAGGGGAACGATATGGCCAAAGGCTCTTTTCTTTAGCTGTCGCACGTATACTTACCAGGAACTGAAGTGGTGCAACTGCGTAAAATTGGCGCAAACCGTTCGTACATCACACCCCCCTTCCACATAATCCTGCGAAAAAGGAGAAAATATTACGTATGTTTCGAAATATATTTCTCCGATGATTGTCTCGAGCCGATGAATAAACGTTATGCATGACCGAAAATCGTTATTCATTCTCGTTCCTACGGCTTAAGGCATTGCGAGGATTTGAGTTGTGCAAAACTCGCAGCCGGACCATATATGCTCGGGCGGCTACGGCATATCGATGGCAGGGATTTCGCAGCTTTACCGGACATCGATTTCATCATTCGCTTTGCCGTGCATGAAAGTCGGATGCGACACCACTAATCGCGCGACAGCGGGTTTCCTTTGAAATCAGCGGCAAATGAAACGTTACGAAACGAGCTGACGCTGCCAGCGCGCTGCCTCGGTCACTACTTGAACGGTTGGCAGAAGTTGCATCTTTCCATTTAGAACTAGACATGTGCAGTTTGTTCAACTGTCCGCCAAGTGGCATAAAGCAATCCAGGAAGTGATGACCTCGCTGACTCAGAGCACGCGTGTCAGGACAGATATGCTCTCCCACAAGTAAATTCAACGATGTCGTGCGAGCCTACTCGCCACCACCAAGCGTTGCTTACTGATGTAATAATCACGTGGTGTTGCGGTTATGTACCTCTATTTTTGGTTAAAGTGCATTCCTCCGCTAGACGACTCAAGGCCCGATTATACATTTTTGAGACATCGTAAACAAAAAAATACTGTAAGTTTATGCGGACATTGAAATTTGTGGTGTAAGAAACTGCTTCAAATTTACAACCGAGAAAGCAGCAGCTGCAATGTGTGCCGGTATTTAGTGCAAAAAGAAAAGAAGCGGGGGGGGGGGGTAGGGGGGTGAGATACTTGTTTAATCTGCGACATAAGTGACGAACCATCAACAGGTTAAAGCGAACTTTTGGCTCGTGTCAAGATTGCAAGTTGTTTACGAGAGTTGTGTTCCAGCTCATACTGTTTGGGAATGGTGAATATATCCGTGAATTACGAATACTGAATAAAAAAATTAATATTTCTTGTGATTTTGAAACATACGATTAGTCCCGCAAAACTCGAAATTAGCCTGCAAGAACTACAGCGGTGGTTTCGAGAACCAGTGAAATTAGAGCTACTGATTCAGGTCTAAAGAAATGGCTAAAGGTAAAGGTTTAACGCTAAAGAGGGAAAGCGAGTGCTTCCACATTTCCCCCGAAAAAAAAAAACGGAGCAAAAAAATCCAGCACTCCCCAAAAGCAGCACCCGGAAATGTCGACGTTTCCGACACGTTCTGCCCCTCCCCACACCTTACTTAGCATCTGTGTCATGTTGGCTTAAATGCGTGCAGTGCTATCGAAGCTAGAACTTTCGCGTCCGTATATGTAGGTAGGAAACAAAAGGCCATTTTACACCTCTTTATTACACACCTTACCCGGTTGTGTAAGGTAAAGTGAGTTCTCCCACCACGTGCAATGTTAGCGATCAGAACACTGTTCGAAAATACTGGAAGCAAAGATGCGAAACCATCATGTGATTCAAGTATGGATTAACCTGATCAGTTAAAAAATAATGGCTTATATAAAAATTGTGCTTCAGAGCAGCCGTAGGGAAGGAAATGGCTACCACTCGCGTATTTCTTTTTCCCCGACATCCAGCAGCTTGCGTGGCAGCGACCTCTTTGTTTACGAGGATTCAGGTTAATTGTCGATATAAATGCACGCATGAGTTGGGCAGTAACTATATCGAAACAAGACTGGTGGCCGAGCCTCCGGCTGATCACTAAGCCTATTTATGCGGCCTTGTGCTTTTTCACCCTTGTTAGCTCACGCAAGTTTTGTACCCTCACAGGCTATTTATTATTTTTTACTATGTATACCATATGTAGACTCTCTATAGACACCTCCTTGTGCCGTTCTGGATTACGTGCATACGATTTCAGTAGGCTTTCTGTCAGCCTGCGTAGAGATCCAATCGGCCTTCCATAAACGACATGTCGATCTTGTAGCTTAACGCACATATACTCAAACATTGCACTGGGGTGTCTGTTCGATGCGCATGTAAAAGAAATATGTCTATATGAGTTTAGAACGCCTAAAGGCTTCCATACGGATTCTTCGTCTACAGAGAAGTTCTGTATAGTTCTGATGGCTCGTAGAGTGCCGCAAGGCGGTCGATGAGGTCAAGGCCTTGTGCGCGTGATAAACCGTTGCCCTCGAGATAGTTAACGATAGCATGGGGCGAAAGTAAAACACAATTTCTAGGCAAAATAGTCTAGAGGACTTCTACGGAAAGTACGCCGACTGTCGCAGCCTGTTTCTGAATAGCGGTAGCCTATACGTCACTGCGTCGTATTATAGGACGACAGTGAGTGTGCAGGGAGGAAGCCTCGCCCAGGCGCAAAGCGTCGCCCATACCAATACCACGCGGCCTCCATTGGCGACCCGATCACTGTCGTGGCAGCAACGCCCTGACCGCGCGGGCCCCCAGTGACCCTGATTGCCGCGGCCATATCTAATGAATGGGATGACCGGGCTATGCAGGGAAGCGCTGCTACAGTCTCCGCTTTCGTACTTATCGCGCCGCATTTTCTTTTATTGCTTCACCTCACCCCTCGGTCGTGACGTTAAGAGCGAAGCCGGCAAACGACGTCAAAGGCGACGTCATCGTGTCGCCAAAATAGTTCGCGGTGATAGCGACGTTGCGTCGCGTTGCTAGGGCAACCATTCCGATGAGCGTATCCAGAGGTGGGAATTTCTTTTTACGAAAGCTCGGAGCCGACGGCCTTCGCGATAGAACAAGCCCAGCGACGAAGATTCAGCATATGCCTAAAAACAAACAAACAATCAAACAAGGAAACCAATGATTGCGCGAGCCTTATAAGTACAGGTTTACACATTTTATAGCAGGGTGGCCTACGAACATTCCATAGGCTAAGTTGACTCTCTATATATACAATAATTCTTCGCATATCTCCTGCCCAAACCATGACAACGAAGACAACAGTTGACTAAATGGTTAAAGCCACAAGTTCATATATTTTAGTGTGCATTTACTTATCTGTGTATAACAGCTTGACGTTTATGAATACTCTGAGGTCGATAGACATTCTCAAGAATATCTCTAATATTGCGTACACACTTACTTAGTTTGCCTCATGTGAAAGAGTTATTTTCCCTGCATCATTGGCTGTCTACGTGCATCACATGGCAATGTCAATTATTGAATATTATAGATGTGTAGACTGCCTGTATATTAGCAAAATAATTTGCTGCAGAGCGTCATCTAACTATTCACCTTTCAACATCTTTGCCATCCTTGTGGCCCAGTTCTCATCTCACTATAGTGTTGTGCTTACTTAATACTGTGCTTGAATAACTCGGCTAAACGTCTCCTGCTTACAGCTGGAAACTTGGTTGAATCCGTTTGACCTAGCTGCTGAAAGATGTTTGAAAGTTAGGGCGAAAATTTAGGGAACTAATTTTCTAATTTGCTATAATGTTAGAAATCACGAGCACCTCTGGTGCACGCGTTGGCCGGTGTAAACGGGAGTGCAAGGGCGCGTAAACACAAATGTAAACACAAACGTAAACACAAACGTAAGCACAAACGTAAGCACAAACGTAAGCACAAACGTAAGCACAAACGTAAGCACAAACGTAAACACAAAGATACGGCCACGAAACCAGCCCGAAAGGTTGCCTAAGCACGGCCGTGCCAAGTCAAAAGTTCGCTCGGAAATGACGAAGACGGCTTATGTTACGCGGTAACCTTGGTCTCATTAATTTCCGGTCTAGACGGTAAGCTTAGTTCGCGTGCATTATCGACTGATACTGCGTCCGCCGCAACCGGGGATAATGAAAAGAAAATTAACCGTCCCGTGTACCGCATTTCACAGCCGACACACTGTTGTCTGAAAGAAACTGCAGATATTTCGCGCACGCGCGTTGCGGCATGCCTTCGCATCATTCGGTGTTGTAAAATGATTTTGTTTGTTTCGGAACATGGCTGACAGTGATCTTCACTCAGCGCAAATTTTGCCTTATAGTAGCTTTTGTTTGTTCGAATGAGCGTACTGAATTACAAGCCATTTTTCGTAGCTCGAACATCAATATGCGCAGCCTCGCTTCATACCCTTCATAATAAGTCCCCGCTGGCAGAAAACCGTGTTTTCTTTTTCTTTTTCACATTTCGTTTACTTCTAATAAAAACAGAACAAAAATGAGAAAAAAAAAGGACGCCCGTCAGTTCGAAAATTTCTAATGCGATCTTCCACTATTTATGACGTCATATATGAAGCCCATCCCACATCTTCCACATCTCAAGAAGGCAGTTAGAAAACTGACTGCTTTTGCTTACGTCAGCCAACAATGGTTCAGTTCCAAGCCAGACTTTATCGCATCGTTTTACAAGCGCTGAGTACGAACCCACAACGATTTGAGTATTGCACTTTGCCGTTTCAAAGCAAAAAAAGTTCGAAGCGAGTTACTCAAGCAGAACACCCATTTACATCTTAACTGATCTCAAGTCCAGTTCCGGGCCACCAAATACTAAACTAACGAGCTGAGATTATGTCGTGGAATGTGCTTTTTTTGTTAGTTTTTGTAACCAGTGAGGTTTATGTACACACGCACATTTATTCGACCATCCAACAACTAAAATTCACGGCTTCTTGCAGGCACGTTAGCAAAATAGTTCACGAAAAGGGTTTCACCAAGTCGCAAAACTGAAGTTAACTACTATGGCAGTCCTCTTTCCCAAACTAGTCACGTGATGAGCTGTCGCACGCACACGCGCACACAACACTCACACAGCATGCGCACAAAAAAAAAAACACGCGGAACGAACGAACAAACAAACAAACAAACAAACAAACAGGACTTGAGCTGGCCCTAGTGTTGAATGTTGAGGAAGTGGTTTAGCCAGCAACAGCCGTACACTGCCGCCTAAACAAGTTGCGACGGGCACTGCCGTGTCGCTTGACTATAATATAGCAATGGACTAGCGTAGAGGGCGTGTGAAGTGGAAGAAAAGCTCAGCGCTGTGCATCATTGCGCGCGTGCCTTGAATGTCCATTGCCCCGATTGTGTGTGGATTTCTTTAAGCTTCTTGTTTTTTTTTTAACAGAGTTGCGAAGCTGAAAGCCTGCTCTTTACGGTACCGTTTTCTCCAGGAGGTTGTTTACACTCGACAACGCGCACACCGACTATATACGCGACTGGAGGAGTAGTCTTCCGTCTGTATTCTTTTTTTTTTTTTTGTCTGCATGGAACTTAACTCCTTGAGGCTCTACGTGTAGAGGTGCACACGCGAAGGTAAAAGCCCATCGCAAGTCATGAAGAAAACAGAAATGTCTCAAAATGTGGAACATTTTCAACATGACTAACTTGAGCTCCACTATATTATTAACGTGAGCTAAGTTTGTTAGGGAAAGAATTCACTGAGACATGCGCGCATCTGGCGTGACGTCATTATGTTGTAATGCAGTGGGTTCTCTTCTTTTCTTGTTACAGCAGCAATATTTATTCGGCCATGTTTTTAAAGTGGATTTCAGAAGTTGTATGTAACATACTCTATATCATGTTCAGACATCCAGTACACATTTCCGCAGATGGCTAAACTCATTGAAACGCACAAAGTCATTCTAAAATTTGGTTGTGTAGGGTTGCGCTCCACAGCAACGAACTTCTCACTGGATAAAGCACACTTGCACCGTGGGACAGATGGCGAGTCGCTTTAACGAAATCTGTCGAAGTCTGCCGTGTGCTCCCACTCTAGGAAACTACTTTCAGATAAATGTGATGACGCATGAAATGACACAAGCGGAATAATGCACGCCAACCATAAAAGATGCATTAATGTATATCTAGAGTTGATCGCATTGGCTAATCAAATATGTCTTCCTGCGCTTTCGCAAGAAGCGGTAGATCTACGGGACAGATACATAATCGATATTAGCTCTTACGGCGACCTGCGCCTTCGTCAGCGCTACCTCCAGTGGAGACGACAAATTCGAAGCGTATACGTGACACTGGGTCGCTGGTAGACAAGCACTCCCTCAGAGGCTATATTCATGTCACCCTGCTTTAATTTTGTTGGCCATCAGCTGAAATCAATCGATTGGATAAGCCAAGAATGCCGCATTAAAGGCGCTCTGGCACACAACTAATTATCAAAAAGAAAACAAACACCGACGAACAAGCAAACGAAAATCTAACTCTTCCACTTTCACCCTCTAATCAAGTCATTACCTCCATTGTCCGTTACTGCAGACCAAACGAGTTTTTTTTTTTTTTCATTGTACGTGCTTATGTGCAGGGAAGCGTCTGCTTTGTCTTGACATCTTGTTGAAAAACCGCATTTGGATCATTCAACTCGTCCCTTCTCGCGGATGTAAACAGCCTTGTTTTTCCTCGGCGGTGTAAATGCTTAACTCCTTTCAAAGTCCTTGAACAACGCCTGCGAGTCCAACTGGGACAAAAATTCTCTAGACGCATCGAGTGTCTAAAACGGTGATAGCGTAAACTCTTAATATCGTTCCACTTAGATTCCACCTGGAAGCTGAAATAAATTTGCAGGCATTTTGCACTTACTCAAATGGAAGGCCGTTGCCTACATAATCGCAAAACATGTTCCAACTTTCTTTATTTTTATATTCACACAGCAACAGAGAAAGAGGCCGAGCACGGCCCAAACCGGTCGTTCCGCCGCCTCCCTCAGCCCAGAAATAATATTGCTGCTACCTACAACCGCAGCAAATTCGGGTCTATAGATCACCAAAAAAAAAAAAAAAAATGTGTCGTGGTCTCACCTCGCTCTTTTCTGCGTTGCACTGCATGGCGCTCGCATTCCGAGTTACTTTCGTATGGGCCAATGGTATTCTCGATATGTGCCATGCCGTTAGTTTGTAGGCGGTACAACATGGTATTTCCTTTGCTCGAGGAATGATGTGCACTCCGCTGTCAGTGCCGCGTCGCTATACTTCGGCGTTTGCCCCCAAGCTTGGCGACGCACAGTATGGCCAATGCATTCCACTACATACCGATACTCGACTATCCAAGAAATCTGGCCAGCGGCCAACACGTTCCGCTTTGCTTCGTAGCTATGTCACGACAGCGCAGGAGAGAAAAAAACAGCAGGGCTTCACTTGTCTTTACGTTTTATCATTTCTTGCTGCCCTGGCGTCGGAATACGCGAGTTTCCTTGGTTGTAAGAAACAGCGACTCGACGGGGCTCCAGTCTTGAACGTAAGAAAACATAAGAATTCCCACTGCTTATTATACTCAGAATATGTACTCACGAAGCTTGCAAGGCAAATACCTAGGTCTTTCGCGCCCCCTTTTTTTCCCCTCGTCGGGGCTTCCTCCTTTTCTTGTTCGATTTAGTTGGTAACTGGCAATCACTTACCGCTGCTTTTTTCACCTTCTTTAAGAGTTAGTGTTATGCACTAAGTCTTAAGAAACCACTAACTTTTAAAGCACCAACTCTTAATGAAATAGCACCTCCTTCATTGGAAAGATGGGCTCCAGACATCGTCAAAACAAAAGTACAGCCTTTGCTTTTTATATTAACTTTTCCTTGGTTTCTCAAAAGTACATGCTACTTGCTTTTGCGGAAAACGAAGAACTAAAGAAAAAGTTGGGTTCTCCTGCATTCTTCCCGAAAAAAAAAACAAGTAGTGTCTAAGACTATTTCAGTGAACAGACCCAAAAGCTAACGCGCACAAATCCCGGCCAGCTGGATTTCCGACTTGCTTCACGCTCGCGAGAGCTTCGAATCAGGCCTCCCGCACGAAGCCCTAAATGGTTTAAGTCCCAATACGCAGATGCGCCTTTGCCTTGAGCGCGCCGGCATCGTTTCTAGGCAACCAGCGCACTGGAATGACACTTGTGCTTTCTGATGATGCGATTTCTTTTCATTTGTTTTCGTAACCAGTGAGGCCTATGTACATAAGCACATTTATTCGACCATGCGACAGCTAAGATACACGGCTTCTTGCAGGCACGTTTGTAAAATATTTCACGATAAGTGTTTCACCAAGCCGTAAAGCTGCAGTTAACTACTATGGCAGTACTCACTCCTAAACTAGTCGCGTGATGAGCCACTCGCAAGCACAAGCGCACACAAAATGCACAAAAAACACGCGGAACGAACAAACGAGCGAACAAGACCCAATATGGCCCTAGCCTTGAATATTGAGAAACTGGTTTAGCCCAGCAGCAGCCGTACACTGCCTCCTAAGCCAGTTGCGATGGACACCGCTGTGTCGCTTGAATATTATACAGGAACGGACGAGCGTAGAGGGCGAGTGAAGCGGAATAAAAGCTCAGCGCTGTGCATCCTTACGCGCGTGCCTTGAATGTCCATTGTCCAGATTTGGTGTGGATTTCTTTTTTCTGTTTGTTTTTTAAACAGAGTTGCGAAGTTGAATGCCTCTTTTCCATAGTACCGTTTTCTCCACGAGGTTGTTTACACTCGACAACGCGCACACCTCTATACAGGGTGTATATTTTTTAGCTTCACCAAATTTTTGTGCTTCAATGCCTAAGACAGCGCTTTCTTTAAAAAAAAAAGGTAACTGTAACGCCTATGAATTTCGTCGGACACCTTGAAAATGAACATCCCAGAACTGGTACGGTCCAGAGAATTCGTTCCAAGTGGATACGCCGTGCGAACTCTGCGGCTATGATTTGTAGATTAAAATATGTGGCGTAAATTAATTAATTAGGAAGTTAATTACCGTAATTGGGTTAATTGTTTAATTGCACATTTTTATTTATCGGAGAAGTAATCGCCGCCTCATCGAATAATTTAGATCAAGGCTTAGAATTGTTTATCTGCCATAGGCAATTGGTGCAGCTAAATAAAAGAAAACATCCTGTATACGCGAATAATCTTCCGCCTGCATTCAAAATTTTCAACCTGACTAACTTGAGTTGCACTTTAACATTAACATGCTAAGTTCACTGTGAAACCGTCTCACCGACTCAGTGAAAAATTCACTGTGACGTGTGCGCGTTTGCTGTGACGTCGTTATGCTTTAATGTAGCGAGTTCTTTTCTTTCCATGTTACAGCAATTTTAGGCAGCTTCGACAAGCTGCCTAAAAGCAGCTTTTTCTCTCGCTCTTCGTGTTCTGTATTGCACATAAAATGAACTTTTACTACTACTTTCACCCCGTCCACACGCAACCATCGTTTCTTCTTCTCTTTTTTTTTTGTCTTTTTTATCTGAAAGAAAGGCAAGGAAGATAAACGCGCAAAGATAACAGCGACAGTTCCACTGGACAAATCCCTTTTTTGCCATCCAGTTGCGCAGGGAAACAGAAGCCATTACTTGACGCCCGAGGCACGATAAAAGCGGATTCTCTCCCGGGGTTTGTTGGGAAGGGGTAGGGGTGGGGGGTGGAGGTCTCGGAGGCCGTTCGGGCTAATCTCTGCCGGAGAAACTGGGTCACCAAGTCAGTCAGTCAGTCAGCCGTGCCGACATACCACGCCCGCCTTTGTTTCTTTTTCCCCCTCTTCCCGTCTACACGGGAAAGGCGTCGCAAAAAGCGCACAAAGGAAGGAGGGAGGGGGGAGGCGGCTGAAGGAAATCCGGCACGGGAACCCCGTATCAGCGACACCGCATTCTGAGCACGGAGCGCCGGCACTTCGGCACCGCGTCACTGAAACGCCCCCCGCTCGCGAGTGCACGCTTTGCTAACACGCGCGTCTACAGAGACGGAAGGAAGAAGCCAATAGAGCAGCCATAACGCCGGAATTGCAGTGAAACGGGAGGTACGCGCTCGATGAGGCGGCGTATAGGGGGCGCCTACGGCGATATCTGCCGCCTCGTTCGTACATTGTCTTCGCCAGACTTCTTCACGTCAATGAGCCGAACCGCTGTATGGGCGATATCGTCCCGGGATGGGGATTTTCGGTTTCGTCACCGCCCATACGGCTGACGAGGCCATAGCTTCCGATCGAGCGATCATGCCAGTCTCCCGAGCCAATGAGCGAGTAGAATAAGAGGAGCCTATGGGTTCCATATTCTGTTATAGTTACAGCCACATGAAGTCAACGGACAATGAAGCCAAGGATAGCGTGAGGAAAATTAACTGTTATCTTTAACTAAAAACGTAGAAGTAATAAAAGGAAAAGGGAAATGAAAGTGGACGAAAAGGCAACTTGCCGCCTGAGGTAGCCGAACCCATATCTTACGCAGTAGGCATGCGATGCTTTACAATCGGGGTATCGCAGTGGCTCTCTTCCCTTGCTCTGTCTTGTGTTATATACTAGACACAGCCCTGGGAACGCCGCTCACGGTTATGGCGGCGGATGTGCAACATCCTCTCAACTGTGGGCTTACGCGGGAGTGGAGGAGGCTACATTTACTGTATTTGCTGTCTCACAACAGACTTCGGTGGTTGATTATTTTTCTTTTGTATCATTTCTTTTATTAGAGACAGCACACAGAATTGTCTTAGAATAGGAGGTATGCACATGACGTCATCCGCTAGGAGCGCTAGCGGCATCCGCGGAGGCCGCCATTACTGCGGTCGCAAGTTCGCGCTGCCTACGCGAGCAGGCCTGCGTCGCCAAGTGACCCACCGATACGCACGAACCGTCAAACGACCTTTTCAATGTGCCTTTCAGACTTGGCTACCGAGTAGTACGTCTTAGGTCAACGATGGGTCTAAGCACGTACGTGCGTGGGTAGAGTGAACCAGAAAAATCGCACTATGAAAACGAAGTGCGCTCGGGCGACTGTGTCGACCAGCTCTAACTCAAAGACCAGCTTCGGCGCGATGTCGGACTACTGCCTCGCGTGGACGTCGCAGACATCAAGGATTACACTGCGAATGCAACGAGCTTCGCGACCCGCGAGCAATCGAAATCCTACAAGTCGATGGAAGGCCACAATAATCTGACGAACGGCTGGGTGCAGCAGCCGCGCGTCAAAGTGCTCGCGTAACATGATCGCCTTCATTACAGAATTCACACCGCGTTGTCCACTTGCGTCGTCAAAGGATAGCGTTAAATTTGCTTCAATGAAAAAAAAAAGACCCCCCCCCTCCCCGAGAACTAAACACTGATTTTACACAGCCTTCTCAATTTTTATGTTACGTCAATTATTCTGGTCTTGCCAAAACAGTCCTTTTCTTCTTTTTTTCCCCTCCCAGGTTTGTCAATCACAATCATTCGATGAAAAGCCACTCGCACCATGGTTTCTCGCAAAATAAAACGGCGGGGATCTGGCGGCACACTGCGCCTGCAAGACAGGCCTGGCAGAGGCGTGCTCGCACATAGCTGCTGTGCTCTTTTACATTAAGTTTGCAGTTAAGAAGAGGAATAACCACGTGTCGAGAGGAACCCAACCTGAACAACATATTCCTATCACCGAGTTTCTTTCTTGTGTGAGTGCTGCATCCGAACATAGCACAGTTCACCGCGACACCGAAGCTCAGTTGACGCACGGCCACGCCGGAGCGTAGTCTGTCCGGATACGTAAACATTGTACGTAGACCTGTTCTTATACATAGAACAGCACTGCGCTCGAGACACTGAAACGTCCTGCTTGTATATCAGCGACTGGATAAGAAAACAAGGCGAACCGCGGGCCGAAAGATAGGGATCAGATGTTCGCGCGAGTAAGACCGCTGCCATTTTTTTCGATACACCCCGACCGTCAATATGGCGCGGCTGCCCCAGCGACACTGTCGCCGCCTAGCGGGTCGAGCTCAGTGCATACCTCCTATACGTGACTAAATGCCCTTATGCCCAACATAAGCCATGGCATCTCACATTTCACGCATTCTCTCCTTGTGCTGGACCGAAAAAAGAAAAACCGCCGAATATTGACTAAGACTACATTTAAAGTTTGGTCGGGGCTCGGCGGTCGTCCTGCGGTAAGCGTTCGCTGCCATGTTCGGCTTGTGCGCCAGTAAATTGCATATCAGAATCGGCTACGATGATTATTACGCAGCGATGCAGTAACAGCATCACAAGCTGTTGCCGTGTGTACATTGCTAACTTCGTTGCTAACACACAGGAAGCATTTAAGCATTTCCCGTGTTATATATATATATATATATATATATATATATATATATATATATATATATATATATATATATATATATATAGTGTTTGTGCAAAGCGTCAACCTAAAGTGTACTGCCCCTATTGGCTCCGCTACACTGAAAAAACAAAAAAACAAAGGGAAGTACAATTAGTTAACATACTCTAGCGGCAGTAAATAATTGTTCACGGCATCGACATTATTGTATTTTCAATACAACTTCGCAGAAACCTGTGCTTTCGTCCACGCATTCATTTGTCCAACCCTCTTGGTCTCCTTTCTGCTGTTACTCAAACGCGTGCGCATCTCGTGCCGCGTCGCCGTCCAGGCACATATACCTTAATTCCGAACATCAGCCCATGGTCGTCGTTCATCTCAAGGCCATCACTATGCCGTTCGCCGGCCTTAATCGAGTAAACTCACGCTAGCATTAGGTTGGGTCTATGTCAAGAGAGGGCAGCTCGATTCGTTATGTAAACACGATACGATACGAGGGAACGTGACGGTGCAGGCCTTTTCGCTTCACGTCGCTTAGCGTCTACCACCTCAGCGACGTGAAGGCAAAGAAAAACAAAGAGTCCCGAATGATGCACGAGAAATCGAAATGATTAAGGCCAGAAGGGGCAAAGTCCCGAAATCGAATGTAATCGTGGATGGGACCCATTAGGGGTGGAAGTGTATATGCGCGCTTGCTCCGGGTCATAATTCACACGCTTGCGCCCGCGTGCTTCGCGAGATGTTGGTCTATACGCGTATGCGCGGGTATAATATTGGCCCTTGCTGACTTCAGAAGTCGTGGAGCGAGGGAACGCCGTCCTTCGCGATCAATAAGCAATTTCGCAGAAGCGCGCGCACAGTGGTGAAACTTGACGTCCGAGAAGAAAATGTGAACAAGGCACGCATTACGAGGCACCGACAGAAATTACAATATTGCCCGTTCGTTCGGGGCCGCGCGCGTTCGCGAAAACACAAGAAACAAAGGATGACAGAGAGCGACAAGGCGGCGACTTCGTGGCAATCGCATAACGGCGCTGAGTTGCAGATCGAAATAAGCAATGAAATGATAGCACGCGAGAATCGTAATCGATGTTCCGTGCCAGTCCCCATGTCGGCGCATACACAGGATATGAACCGCAATGAAGTCTTTTCAGTTTCACTCATTTCGAGCTAGGCGATTCTGACTTTTATTGCGCAGTGCCCAGTTAAGCGGTGTGATGGCGGAGGCAGCTAGGAAGCTCGTTTTGATCGACAATGTCAGTCTAGAAAGACACGAATGCGTCTTTGTGAACAGGGACCCTGGTGTGTGCTTGATAGCTTTGTCTTCGAAAACTTCTCGCGTCATCTTGAACCATAATTTAATTAGGTACGTGTCTTTTTGCTAAACCTAAGCAGAACCCTGCCCAGTGCACGGAGTGCGTTGTTCGACTGATCACTGCGGCGCGTGCGCATGCATCCAATATTGATTGCCTTTGTTACGCGCTCAGTTGCGCGGCTTTCCGGGTCGCCGCCTTGACTGGTAGCGATCCACAGCAACTGCACGTAATCGACCGAGGGTGTAAGAGGAGACGGGATCACGTGGATGAGCGGAAGGGGTGTGTGATGACCATGATCCACGCATACAGCAAACGCGAGCTTCCGAACTATGCACGTCGGAGGACACACGTGTGTCCGCCACGCCTTTGCAACGTACGAGGAAAACAAATCCGAACAACAAAGGAGTACTGCTTCGAGCGGCCGATCGCGCTTGCATATGCATGGCGAAGGTCGTCACGTCATCCATGCAGGAAGAGATAAGGAAACTTGGCCTAACAGTGGTCGATTGATGAAACGCGCTTGCAGCGAGGATGGACAAAAAAAAAAGTACGCGATCAAAGAACAGTGTATAATATATATGTAATGTCACGGAACAAAGGGGGGGGGGATGTAAATAACGGCTTCGCGCCGGATGTCGCAAAGTGCTGTCCGCACGCGCAGTGAGGTGCGCGCACTCTCACTCGGGTGTGCGCGCGAAAATGCTCGCTTACAACAGCCGCACGTAACCTGGTCAATATTTCCACAGATGAACGCTCCATTGAACATGTGAAGTCTACTGTTCATTTGAACAGTACAGCGTTCAGCGTAACGCTTAGATTAGACTATGAGATTTTACGTGCCAAAACCACTTTCTGATTATGAAACACGCCGCAGTTAGGGACTACGAAAATTTGGACCACCTGGGGTTTTCTAACGTGCGCCTGAATCGAAGCACACGGGTGTTTTCGCATTTCGCCCCCATCGAAATGCGGCCGCCGTGGCCGGGATTCGATCCCGCGACCTCGAGCTTAGCAGCCGAACACCATAGCCACTAAGCAACCACAGCGGGCAAGCGTAAAGCTTAACGCCCAGGCCACTTGGCAGCTTTGCGCGTGAGCTGCATCAGCTACATGCGCGGCGGCGATTGTTTAAAACGTGAAAGTGCTGGCACTTGCCCCGAACGACTGCAGCAACAGTATGTAGAACGGCCTCCGCATGCTAAGTCATGCTGACTCATCTTTTCTAAGCGTCACGGACTTCGTACGGCAGTGGGAGGCATTACTCGCAAGCGAGGATCAGGGGAGCCAATTGGCCCTCCTGGACCAAGCTCAGCGAGCCGCGAGAGCCAGTGGAGCCCTGGACTGAGGGCCCCAGCCAGACCTGCCATAACTCCGATTAACTGGCCAATAAAGCTTTCTCGAGAGAGAGAGAGAGAGAGAGAGAGAGAGAGAGAGAGAGAGAGAGAGAGAGAGAGAGAGAGAGAGAGGAAATCCAAGGAAATTAACCAGGCACACGTCCGGTTTGCTACCCTGCGCTGGGCAAGGTGTATGAGAATGGAGAGCGAGAGAGAGAGAGAGCACAATTTCGCGCACATTTGAGGGTTCGCACCGAGTCTACACACGGTTGCCAACACCTGTCGACTTGAGGTATTTCAACAACACTTTCGTGGCTTTCTGTGCCATCGACGCGTACGGCTCTGGTCCAAGGATCTTCATTTCTGAAAATGGTCTAGATTTCAACTAGTTCAATGCTGTCCGGAGGGCTCCACGCTCGACGTCGTACTGGGCACAGAGACATAGGATGTGTTCAATCGTTTCTATGGTTCCACAAGAGTCGCACATGGGCGTATTGCCCATTCCAATGCGGAACGATAAGGCTCACTCGAGAGGTTCACGAATAGGACCTTTCTGGTGTTACAGCGGATACATGTGAACGAAATAGCCTTAAGATTGCTTAAAATTTATGCTTTTCCCCCCTACTATACAACAAGTACTTTCGTCTTGTGTGTAATGTAGTTGAACAGACAACTGCTCTTGCGCCTTCCTCCTTTTCTATGTTTGCTGACACCTGATGAGAACGACAGAAGAAAGAACGCGCAAAGAGGTAGCAAGCAGAACTATAAAATTGCATCGTGTCAGTATCATGTAAAAGGAAAGCTCATAAATTATTCTTTCTTGTTATACTACTCCGCTATCGTGCTTTTTGGGTGGCGGTGCTGTAAGAGCGGCATAGTACAGTCAGGCAACAGTCTTGGCGTTTGCCTTGTCACCTAAGGCAATTTTCATTTTTTTTTAACTTGTTTGAATATAGGAAGAAGCAAAGGAAGAATTATGCAGTGACGTGCCTTTGTTGTCGATATCTCCTTTCGTTATCTCTTTTTTGTACATGTTAGTCTTTCGCGCATGCATAATGTTCATGTTCATTATCATTATCATTTTCTAAAATTCATTTTTGAAGCAAATTTGTTTTTGTATACAAGTGAACTTGGAGTATCCCGAGGCCTATTGCTCCGAGCCTTTTTACTTAGACACCATTTAACCCTACTTACCTAACTAAGAAAGCATAATTCATTCGATTAACCAATGAGTTGATAATGCAGTGTGAATGGCACTTGTGGGTCACGTGACTGGGTTAAGATAAGAATGTCACTGACATTTGCTGATTGCGAAAACGGAACAAGGGAGTCAAGGGGTTGTCGATCGTATCTCTCTTCGGAAAAATATGAGGGAACCTGGGCTGTGGTGACTTACATGCACCTTTTTTATTTACACCTACTCGCGCAAACTCGCGCATCTACCGTGTCGGAGGACAATAACCGATGAACGAATGATCCAATCGATTGGCTAAGCGAAAAAAATTACTAAAAGCTTTGCAGAGCTAAAGAAGAACAAGAAGGAAAGGGAACACTACCTCGCGTAACTTCAAGAAGTTCTTTTTTTATATCCATCTTCAACATAAATGTAGGCGAGGCACAGTGTATGCGAGCGCTGGTGCGCTAATATATTTACACTTATCTCCTCATTATCAATTCAATGGTTTCGGGAAGGCCTTAGGATCTCGGGAGTCCCCTCGCAGACATCTTTTAATGAAGCGCGAACATTATCCACGATGAAATGATATTTTTCAGGAAACGTTCAGCTAGCAGAATTTTTTTAAACATCTGTTACCTAATTTCCAGCTTTTCCGGTGTGGTTAAGAACATTTGAACATTCGAAACGTAACTGAAGTTTGCAATCCTAAAGTCGCATGTGATTCTCGAGGTCTTTTTTTATAATTCCAATGGTTTATGGCAGACGCTATAACTGAACCACAACGCGGGGCGCAAGCAGTGAACGTGTCAATTCTAATCGTTTCGTCGCAGTTAAAATCACGTGGTATGTCCGCTTTTTTTCATTTCTGTTTTTACCTCCATATTTTCTCTCCCTCGCCTTCTCTATGTCCCTTTCTGTCATTGCGTAAGTATATTCGACGCGGAAAAAAATAAGAGTGAAATGCGTGAGAAAATAAAACCGATCGATGATATGAGATAGCCCACTCACTATTTGTTGTTTTATTTAAACTTTCTGAAGAGTACACTGTCGTCGCAGCTCTGAAGAACGTTTCGCTAGGCTGTCATGACGCGTTGTCTCCGATTCCACGTTCATATATAAATTAACTTTAGTGTTTACGAATAGAAAGCTTTCGTTCTGCCCACGTGAAACTTTGATTACGCCATCTTTACGGTGCCTTCATTTTGCTTGCGACATTCAGCACAAACCTTGCGGTATTTTCCCGAGCATCGTAGAAGACAGTCACTCGAAGCGTCCTGCACATTCCAGCGTTTTATTACGCCCTTTTATCGAGAAAAAAAAAGTAAGTGTGCAAGTATATTTGAGCAGCGGTGTATACGGCATTTATGGCTGCGAGGTTTCAGTCGATGAGTAGCCTTTTTTTTTTTTAACTTGCGATAGCAAGCCATACTTACGGCACGCACTCGTCCGTGAAGGCTCTTGTTTGAATCCTCTTCGGTGTCACATGTCAAATCACGAAAACAAAAACAAACAAAAAAAATGTGGGAAAAGCACGACGCTGGGAACCCAAACCTCTATAGTTCTTAGGTTTTGTTGTTGTTTTTGTTTTGCTGTCGTGCGTGTACATGAGTTGTAGTTCCACAAGAGAGGTATCAGTCAGAATGATTACCATGGCTTCCTCATCTTAACAAATCATTACACTCTGTTCGAACCTTAAAAAAAAAAGAAATTCTGTCAGCCCACTTTCCACGAGACGCTCCGCAGAACCATCCTCCTTTTTCATCTTAAGCTTACTCTACATTTCACAGTATATGCGAGGAACAGAAAACAGGTGGCGGCGAGTATAATCACGATTACAATAATTAATTAAGCTAAATGAATGGTGTACTTTATTTTTTTACGAAGTTGGTACGCTTTATTCTGAAGCACCAAAGCGGTACCAATAATACTTTTTCCGTTCAAACCGTATACATCCCTAGAACAAAACGCACTGGCCAGGCTAAGTGGGCATCGTCGACGCAAAGGGAGCGGCTCTAAGGATACAACACTGTTATTCTTTACCACAGGTTCAAGAGAAGTACATAAAAAAAAGTCAGCTAGAGTTAGAGAGAACGTTCAGGAATGCAAACGCAGCTAGAAGTGCGCGAAGCGGCAAACAGCGCTGACGCAACGCCCGAAGACTGCCACCGATGACGGTGCCCGAATGCCTGCACGCTCGTTTGCGCTTCGTACGCGTTCGCCTGTCGTAATTGAATTCCTTTCATTGGGCGTTCGCGAGCACAATCTCTCCACGAACATCAGGCGAGTGCATTCTTATGAAAACTTCAGCCACAAGAAAGAGGCAAGAGCAAAAGCAAGAGACACGCAGAGAGAGCTAGAGATTAGAAAACAGCGCAGAAGGCCCACCGTGAGCAAATTCAACAAACCGCCGCAAACTCGGAAGCGAACTTGCAATATCAGGAGACAGTAGGATTAGCACCCCGAGGCTAGAAAAGAGAGTGAAAAAAAGAGGGATGTGTAATAAGAGAGAGAGACGACGAAAGAGAACGCGCCACTCGAAACGCTCCCGCAGATGGATTCCTTAAGTAAAGACATTAGAAAGGATTAGGGTAGGATTTGGAGCAGTGTCTCAAGAGATTAGCCGCGCAATTTGTTATCCGCGGTGGACGCAAGTCGTGATCGCTTTGCGAGACGTTAGTTGCCTTTTCACTACCTAACTGCTGTTTTAATTCCTTGTGTTCCCAGTAACACTTCTTTTCCGGCTTGAAAACAGGACGAAGTGGAGGATTTCCTAAAAGGAAGTTTCTTGGTCCCCGCTTTCGGCATACAAAGAATTAATACTGCTGGGTTGTGTTCAGAGAAGTTCGGGCCGGGCATGTCCGGCGACCATTTTTAATTTCGGTCAATATATATATATATATATATATATATATATATATATATATATATATATATATATATATATATATATATATATATATATTGCTTCGTGAGTGCCCAGAAAGACGAAATTGATCTCAGTTCCGCGAGAAAGAAATCTGCCCTCACGAAAAACAAAAAAAAAAACGTGGATGCATGCGCCCGGTCATTCAGAAGCACTTGTAGCGAATTTTACCGAATCCGCATTTTGCTTAGGTCCCAGAAAAAAAGAGAATTGCGGCTATGGCTCTAAAATATTTAGTAATAGAGTGCGGGTCAATAACATTGATTCTAATTAATTATTACGGAGTATGACTGCTACGATGGGGAGGACAACAACACCATTATGAATGTGGTGTAATTGGTTCACTGCCAGTTACGCTGCGCGCTACCTCGTTGATGAATTTACTACGCTGTGGACAGCTCAAAACACTGTTCTCGCAGCCCCTCCATTATGTTTACAATGAATTACACGCAGGACATACTCTTAGAGAACCCATATCAAGAGCAAGTGATCCAAAGCATCTGACCATGTCTAACTGTTTTGTCGCTGCGCCCAAGCACAGATCTTGAGATTCCTGTCCAGAAAAGCGCGGAGTGTTTCCACCCCAATTTTTTTCATCAATCCCCGGTTTACGAAACGTCCAAAAGTATTCTTCGTGTCCCAAAATAAAGGAACCTGCAATACCGAGCACGCACGGACTCCGTATGTCGCAACGGCGGTGCCGTTTATCCGTTCACGTTTCTCGCTTTATAATTGCGAAACGAAAGAACTTGTGCAACATGTTTCTCCACATTACATTAGTTCAAGTCAACAAACTTAATTTAGGAAACTAAAAAAAAAATTGAGGATGGCTATTTTTCAAATAACAGATTTTTAATGAACCGCTAATTTAACAATAGGTATAAACACGGCGATGGGTAAAGTCAAAACAAGATACACTATACTGATGGGCGACTTCAATGCCAGGGTAGGCAAGAAGCAGGCTGGAGACAAGTCAGTGGGGGAATATGGCATAGGCTCTAGGAATAGCAGAGGAGAATTATTAGTAGAGTTTGCAGAACAGAATAATATGCGGATAATGAACACCTTTTTCCGCAAGCGGGTTAGTCGAAAGTGGACGTGGAGGAGCCCGAATGGTGAGACTAGAAATGAAATCGACTTCATACTCTGCGCGAACCCTGGCATCATACAAGATGTAGACGTGCTCGGCAAGGTACGCTGCAGTGACCATAGAATGATAAGAACTCGAATTAGCCTAGACTTGAGGAGGGAACGGAAGAAACTGGTACACAAGAAGCCAATCAATGAGTTAGCGGTAAGAGGGAAACTAGAGGAATTCCGGATCAAGCTACAGAACAGGTACTCGGCTTTAACTCAGGAAGAGCACCTTAGTGTTGCAGCAATGAACGACAATCTCATGGGCATCATTAAGGAGTGCGCAATAGAAGTCGGTGGCAACGCCGTTATACAGGAAACCAGTAAGCTATCGCAGGAGACGAAAGATCTGATCAAGAAACGCCAATGTATGAAAGCCTCTAACCCTACAGCTAGAATAGAACTGGCAGAACTTTCTAAGTTAATCAACAAGCGTAAGACAGCGGACATCAGAAACTATAATATGGATAGAATTGAACAGGCTCTCAGGAACGGAGGAAGCCTAAAAACAGTGAAGAAGAAACTAGGAATAGGCAAGAATCAGATGTGTGCGTTAAGAGACAAAGACGGCAATATCGTTACTAATATGGATGAGATAGTTCAAGTGGCTGAGGAGTTCTATAGAGATTTATACAGTACCAGTGGTACCCACGACGATAGTGGAAGAGAGAATAGCCTAGAGGAATTCGAAATCCCACAGGTAACGCCAGAAGAAGTAAAGAAAGCCTTAGGAGCTATGCAAAGGGGGAAGGCAGCTGGGGAGGATCAGGTAACAGCAGATTTGTTGAAGGATGGTGGTCAGATTGTTCTAGAGAAACTGGCCACCCTGTATACGCAATGCCTCATAACCTCGAGCGTACCGGAATCTTGGAAGAACGCTAACATAATCCTAATCCATAAGAAAGGGGACGCCAAAGACTTGAAAAATTATAGACCGATCAGCTTACTGTCCGTTGCCTACAAAGTATTTACTAAGGTAATCGCAAATAGAATCAGGAACACCTTAGACTTCTGTCAACCAAAGGACCAGGCAGGATTCCGTAAAGGCTACTCAACAATAGACCATATTCACACTGTCAATCAAGTGATAGAGAAATGTGCAGAATATAATCAACCCTTATATATAGCTTTCATTGATTACGAGAAAGCGTTTGATTCAGTCGAAACCACAGCAGTCATGGAGGCATTACGGAATCAGGGTGTAGATGAGCCATATTTAAAAATACTGGAAGATATCTATAGCGGCTCCACAGCCACCGTAGTCTTCCACAAAGAAAGTAACAAAATCCCTATAAAGAAAGGCGTCAGACAGGGAGATACGATATCTCCAATGCTATTCACAGCATGTTTACAGGAGGTATTCAGAGGCCTGGAGTGGGAAGAATTGGGGATAAAAGTTGATGGAGAATACCTTAGCAACTTGCGATTCGCTGATGATATTGTCTTGCTTAGTAACTCAGGAGAGCAATTGCAATGCATGCTCACTGACCTGGAGAAGCAAAGCAGAAGGGTGGGTCTGAAAATTAATCTGCAGAAAACTAAAGTATTGTTTAACAGTCTCGGAAGAGAACAGCAGTTTACGATAGGTAGCGAAGCACTGGAAGTGGTAAGGGAACACATCTACTTAGGGCAGGTAGTGACCACGGATCCGGATCATGAGACTGAAATAACCAGAAGAATAAGAATGGGCTGGGGTGCGTTTGGCAGGCATTCTCAAATCATGAACAGCAGGTTGCCACTATCCCTCAAAAGGAAAGTGTATAACAGCTGTGTGTTACCAGTACTCACATATGGGGCAGAAACCTGGAGGCTTACGAAAAGGGTTCTGCTGAAATTGAGGACGACGCAACGAGCTATGGAAAGAAGAATGATGGGTGTAACGTTAAGGGATAAGAAAAGAGCAGATTGGGTGAGGCAACAAACGCGGGTAAACGACATCTTAGTTGAAATCAAGAAAAAGAAATGGGCATGGGCAGGACATGTAATGAGGAGGGAAGATAACCGATGGTCATTAAGGGTTACGGACTGGATTCCAAGGGAAGGGAAGCGTAGCAGGGGGCGGCAGAAAGTTAGGTGGGCGGATGAAATTAAGACGTTTGCAGGGACAACATGGCCACAATTAGTACATGACCGGGGTAGTTGGAGAAGTATGGGAGAGGCCTTTGCCCTGCAGTGGGCGTAACTAGGCTGATGATGATGATGATGATAAACTTCGGCGCTTCTCGTGAAGCTTTAGCGCCACCTAATGCAAAGATATATGCCTCACATTCCAATGACGCACAAGGCAACGGGATGACAAAATTTTAATGCTGTGCTTTTCAGAGATACGAAGAAAATAATCTCGACTTTGACCAATATTGCCCCACGTTACGTTTTTGCGATCTTTTTCTTCCCCACCATAACGGTCACACTTCGTAACAATTGATTACAATCGATGATGTCGACCCGTACTCTATTACTAAACACTTTCAGAGCGGTAGACGCAACCCACTTTCTTTAGGAGCTAACTCGCAGAAAAATCCGCAGAAAGTGCTTTTGGCTGACCGGGCGCTTCCATATGTTTTTTTTTTCATGAGGACAATTTTTTATATAATAAAACTAAGAATAATTCGGGGGTCTTTCTCGGCAGTCAGACAGAAGAACATACTTTTTGATCAAAATTAAGAATTGTCGCCGGACATGGCCAGCCCAAGTTATCTTAACACACCCAGCTCATTACAATATGAAGGATCATAACTAATGTTTGATATTAAGTTATGAAGTAAAAAGAAGCCAGATGGCGCCTGAAGAAGAGATGGCAGTCTGTTTCTTTCTTGGTACTTATTACAAAAAAAAAAGATATAAAGGTGGGAAAGAGATATGCATGAACTAAATACATAGTGGGCAAGAGAGCCCTGTCGCGTCCACAAAGCACAAATAGAGAATCCAATTTCGAAGGAATAATTGGTTCGGCGTACCGGTGTAATGTGCCAGTTTTCCATAAACGGTCGAACACTATAAGAAGACACACATGAAAACGCGCATCATAGCTAGAGGTTGTCAGGATATATTGTATAGAATAGGGAATGAGGTCAAAGTTCCTGATAGTTATTTAAAGTTATCCGTAGAACATCCAACAGCGGCTGTTTCTCCCTCCCTTTTATCGAGTACGTTCACTCGCTTTGGAATACAAGCGAGCACCACTGCCAGCCATAGCGGTCGATGTTGTTGTTACCATCTCGTTACTTTTACGATGACAGTGACAACTAAACATAACGAGCAAAAAGCAGTTTCTGTTAAAAACAAACTAGATAAACCACGAAGAGTCGCGGTGTACCGGAGCAACCATCATACTGCCGCAAGCAACGGCCGCTTAAGTGTGGATCTGCTTAAAATGGACGGGGCTCCTTAGAATCAACCAAGCGCCTACTGATCGCTTCGCCACAGCCTCTCCGTTGCTACACGAGCTGTCACCTGCAGCTGTGACGCGTCAAGGTACCGCGGGGTCGGTTTTATCGACATCTGAAAGCCACGGCACGTCCTGAACGTCCAAGTGCAGAGCTTCTAAAAGCAGTAAATAATGAGGACACACCGTGAGACGCACGCGCCAAGGAAAGCGGTGTCGCCTCAAATTTCGGGGACCGATATCCGAGAAACTGGTCAAAAGTTAGGAGCACAGGTGAAAGTGACTTTGCTCACGCCCTCAAGCAAGTAACTTTTTGATAGCCTCGCGGTATATCGTGTGAAATTGTTGCCTGTTCGAAACTTGCTTAGAAAGATCGAAAAGAAACAAGCGGCAGTGAGGGCCGGGAGGTTAAGAAAGAGCGTTGGTACCCTTTATGAAAGGAAATATAGAATGAAATGCTGAGGGAAAGTACATAAATACTTCATTCTCTCGGTTCTAACCTATGGAGCTCAACATTGATGGCTAAAGAAAAAAAAAACTGATTTGAAAGAACGCGTAAAAGTAGCGCTTACTCCGCAAACAAGCCCTCGGCGCATAGTAATACAATTCTCTGTCTTTTTTTATTGATGTTTCATAGTATATTGGTTGCAGCAAAATCAATATATATATATATATATATATATATATATATATATATATATATATATATATATATATATATATATATATATATATATATATATATATATATATATATATATATATATATGGAAGGCAGGGATGTTAACCAGTCAAGAGTCCGGTTGACTATCCTACGCTGGGGTAAGGCGCAAAGATCAAGGCAGATATAGAAAAGCTGTGAGGCCCGCCTGAAGAACTACGGTGTGACGACTGCGTGAACTGCTGTGTAACTACTAGTGAACTAAAACGCCTGCTAGCTACACGGACTTGGACTGAGGGAAATAAAAGGAGACGGGGAAAGTGAAGATTATGAGAACCGAAAAGTAGATGCGTGTGAATAGCAATTTAAAAAAAAATGATGGAAACTTACTACAGTCGCATATCCGAACAACGCTTATAAAGAAAGGTGGAAAGAGCCGCGGGAAGCTCGACCTTACCAAAATATGAGTATTATAACATTTCCATAGTGCAAGAAAATATGACATCGCCGCCGGCTCCGATTTTTTTGTAAAGAATAATTTCGAGCGGCGTTTGTGGTGTGAACTTGACACGTTACTCTTCGCGCACGCTTGGGAGCTGAGCTTCATTCTGTGACGAAATGCGAGAAACCGATTTAAGCCACTGCGTTTGGCTGCAGAAAAAAAAAAAAGATTGTTGGTCTAGCGCGAACCAAAACCCGTTTGCCGCTGAGCAAATGCTTTGTTGGAATACCTTAATATACGTTTTCGAGACGTCTGCAGTCTGCTTTCTTGTCAGGTAACGCTCGACTCTAAAAAATGTCAGTCTGGGTTCACGAGATAACTTGCACGTGAAATCTGACACTCTGCAAAAAAAAAGAAAAAAGAAAGATAAAAAAAGTATATACGCGAGACATACTTATAAACTCCGGAGATGACTCCGAGCTAAATTTAGCCCTTTCTCGTTGGCCTTGTAATGCGTACACCGGAAGTCGAAGGAAATCTTGTGTTCAACGTTCGCTTCCGACGAAGAGACATGGAACACAAATATCAGAAGTTAGAAGAAGACGACGTAGAAATTAAAGCCCACAGAACATGAACTATGCAACTAATATCTTTGACAACCCGGTCGCTGCACCTTTGCGTGCATAATGGAGTGAAAAAATATATAAATCTGCATAGTACAAGTCAAATAAGTGAAATTTGACTCGGCTTGCAGAAAAAAGCAAATTGAGATCTCTTTTCGAATGGCTTACTTTGGACCATTATGTAAAAATGAATGCTTTTATGTAGTTTAAAACCTTCGTAGCTATGAATGAATGCTTTCTTGAAATTAAAAACCTTTTGTAGTTTTCTTAGCGCCAGTAGGAGAACTGCGAACTGACTTCAAGGAATATGGAAAGACCAGCGTCAGTGAAATGTTGCAGATTGGCCGTACTTTCGCAGTTATAGTTTTCTGAACTGCCTGCAATCCACATTTTCAGTCTTCCGTATTTCTTCTATTTGACACTCTTTGCGACAACGATAGTCTGGTGGTTCGCATTGTTTATGGATTAAGTTAAGTTAGCACGTTAAAGAAACGCAGGTGGTCAAAATTTTTCGGTAGTCCTCCACTACGGCGTGCCTCACAATCATACTGTCACGTAGCAGTGACGGAGAAAAGCAGCATCAAAACCGTGAATAACTGAACTAACTAATTATTGGGCGTGACTGTGTCCACAAAAGCAAGTTACACTCAAAACGCTACGATTGCGGCGAATACAGTCGGCTATCGTCCAATTAAATCTGATCAGCGGGTCAAGCGCCTCAACTTTTGCGTGTTTTCCAGAAACTACTACACTATTCGCGTCACGCACATATGCAAATATGATTACACAAGGTTCGGTGACCACAGACAGCAGGCTGGAACCATCGATATCATTCGATATCGATAACATTCCAGAAACTTCCAGGCGCGTCCTGCACTGAAAGAAGACATTTGTTAGACGGTGAAATGCGCTCACGATATGAAAGATAAACAGGTACACGTGTCAATATCGCGGCTTTGGCACGTAAAACTGCACGATTTAATTTCACTTTTTAGATTAAGTTAAATGAGATGTTGCTTTCACGCGTGGATTCTTACTCTTTGTCACAGGGCGAACTATGACGAAACGCTCGAAACAAAAGAGTAGAACACAAACGAATGTACACTACGGTTCACCTTCAGAAGTAGTATACTCATCTAGTGTCGCCGTTTATTTCAACTGAGGCATGAAACACAAGAACAGTGACAATTTTCTTCCGTGGATCGCAGTCCGAATGACGCCTCACGTCGGACATTTTCTCCCTGACAAATATGAAAAAAAAATGTTGCAATATGCGTTAGCTTCATTATCAGTCACGTGTCCTCTGTACAAACGTATTGCCCTAAAGGAAACTGTATATTAGCACTTGTTATTTAAGGTACATAGCGAGGTTCTCAAGGCGTCCTCCATTGTGATGTCTTTCGTGAAACGACACGCACGCACGTACGGAGTTGAGACACGCGGCCACAGATTATAAGGATGTATATGCATACAACTTTATCCGAAACGAAGACATGCCAGCCCTCGACAACGAACACGTAATGCACGCAAACACACTCGCAAAACTAGGAATTTTTTTTTTCATCTTTCTAACAAAGGCGGCTTCCGAAGAAGAATGACACAGCGAACGCGTTTCCACCAGCGCCGGCTTGCTTCCGTGCGATTTCGAATGGGAGCGGATTCTCGTTTCTTGTTTGATATGAATGGGCGGGATCCGCTATTCTCCGTGTTGAAATAGAGTCCAATTACGCAACTTTCCCATACCACTTTCAACTTTTCGCGTTTTGTTAGCTAGCGTTGCAGTGACCGTTTGCGTCCTCTCTTCTGTAACTGATCGTCTGGGGCAACTCGGCAAAGTGCTGCTGCTGTTGCTCGTCGCATAATCGAGAAAACCCCTACACCCGACAACAAAGACTGCGACCGTGGCGCCGATTCGGCTGTGGTCGTTTAATGCGCCAGCCCATTTTCCTGGCGCTTTTTCTCTGGCGTTCTTCCCCACTTGTCGCAGAAGGGCTTTGAAAGGCTGCTACTGCTCCTTTCTTTTTTTCTTATCGGTCTCTTTCTTACTACCATTGCTATACTACTACAACAAATAGGCTTTGAGAAGAGGCATGAACGACGCGAGGGCCGATTGCATGGATTCCGTCGCACCCTGTACGAGTAGGCAGTAAGCAAAATTTCTAGTTTAATAAGTGTCACAACCGATCACACAGAAAGGCTCTTTGATTACAGTCGGCGTTTTGGAAGGGCGAAATAAAGGCTTCCACTTGCGGACTGATGTCTCGAGCATGGATGCGTTGGCGATCCCGTATATGCTGTCCAAGAAAAATGAAACAAAATGAAAGGTCGAAATGGGAAGGTTATATCAACAAGGCGAGATGAGGAGCCGACAGGTCGCGACGTAGCGGCAAAGCAAGAAGAGATGGAATTTCGCCGCGACAAACGGCATACGCGCTGCACGTGGAGTGCATATATAATAGAAGCGCCGGCACCGAACGGCGAATGCAGCGTAATCAACGCCCGCACGCCGCAAAAAAGTGGGGTATAACTAGCGCAGCAAGTGCGTTTTTACTACAAGCAAGCGCGTTCTCTGTTTTCTTTTTTTTTTTCCTTTGGTCTTTCCTCTACACGGGGCACGTGCGAAAAAGTAAAGGGCGGGGAGTCGGGGAGCATCGTGAAGAGAAATAAATTGCCATCTAGCCGGAGGAAATTAATGTCGAAACCCGCGCTAGAAGTCAGGAAGAGAGAGAGAGAGAGAGATCGCTAGGCGGGATAAAGAAAGAGTTTCAAGAACACCAACACGGGGGCAAGCTAGCGTGTCTGAGTCTCGGGGAAAGAAAGTCGCAGCGAAGAAGCAAACGGCAAAGAGAGGATAAAAGTTCGGGCGTCCGTGGCAGCGTGAAGTTTGGAAGGAGGCACTTGGGCTGCCGTCCAAGACGCAGTTCTTTCTGTGCCCTCCGCCGCCGCCGTCGCTTTCCCGAGGCTGCTTGAGCTCGGAATCCATACTTGGCCGCACTCCTTTTCCCGTTTCCACGGTCCCATATCTTTGTTATTTTTATTCTTCTGCGCACTTTAACCGTCGCGCGGTCGTTTCGCCCTCTCAACTCGCTTCTCAGACGGCCGACTCAGACTCTCACTTGGGTTTGAGGACGCGTTCCTTTTCTTTTTATTTTATCTTCTTTCTTTGAGAGGTAAAATAAAACGTAGAAGCAGGGATGGAAGTCATCTAATTACAGTCAAAATCGATGCGGGCGGCGCTTGGGCGCTCTCAGCGCCGTAAGCTTCGTATCTTCCTTTCGTACTGCTTACGAAGCCAGTGCCGCACTTCGGAATTCTCTGGAGCTTGTGCTTCTGAGCTCGTCCCGATGTTTCGGCCCCCGCCAGTAATCAGCATCGGGCGCAATAGTGTGGAGGAAGATAGGAAGGCTGAAAGAAAAGCAAGGAGGTTAACCAGGTACGCGCGTGGTTTGTTACACTACATCTTGGGAGAGGAAAAAAATAGGAGACGAAATAATGAGGAGAGAGGACAAAACGATAGAGTTGTGAATGCGCGCGCACACACGCACCACAAATTCGGAGGCGGCTGCGCATTTCAGTTGTTTCCAGTCACCGTAGCGCGGCCGTCGCAGCTCTGCTACGGTATAGATGCCAAGTGAGACCAAATTAGCTCTAACCAATCTCTCTGAACGTAATATTGGCTAACCGACTTAGACTTGTGGTGTCGAGTGCATGCAGGAACATCCTAGAATGCGTATAGAGACCTATGGAAGATACGTGCAGTGGACTAACGTCCTTGAGGTATGTCCCCACCTCGACTCAGGAAAGTGAAGGTTGATGCCACACCTTGACTCAGAAGCAGAGGTAAAATATACAAGGAGGTTAATTAGGGCTGATGCCGGTTCGGTACAATGTACCGTGGTAATGGGCCGGAAAATATCAAAAGGAGAAAAACTCCAGTGTTCGTGTCACCGACCTAATGAATATATTCAGTGCTTTATCACGGACGGTCACTCAGTCCGGGTGCCTTCAGCAATCGCAGCAGCAATTTTGTGGGCTTCTGCAGCTGTGATATGCGAGGAAATATTTCTATTGTTCAACTTGAAGAGTCTTCCAACTAGCTGGTGCCAACGGTGGGGATGGCAAGCCTTTCAATTTCGAGGGACGGCCGGTGTAGCACGGATAGTTTTCTGCAGCTTTGTCGCCATCGAAGGCATTGCATTCTGCGCTTCGGCCATTCCGATAAAGAATGAGTATGCATTGGTCAGTGCAACGCACAGACGTAGTCGACAGGGTGCTGTTTTTTCGCCTGCAACTGCGCCTGTTACCCGGCCTTCCACTTGACGAAATGGTCACAGCATTTCTGTGAGAGCCCATCATGATTCCTAAATGAAAGTTCTTAGCCAGGCGTTCTAGCCGCCTACTCGACTGCGCTATAACGAAGGCGTGTATATCAAGCAATTCCTTGTCGTATGCATGTACGAGGACGGTTATTTAGGCTCGGCGTCGTCTTCGCTTGAGGGGCAGCGCAGTGTTCAACTCCGTGGTGTCGAGCGTGAGCTTCAAGCAGAGACACGTTGGCGATCCCACGTCTAAGGGCGCCGAAGGAATTTGGACACACACAGATAGCACACTCTGTAGATTCGTCGAAATCACAGGTATCATTCACGATGCCATTTGTCATTCGGATAAGACATGAATAAACTGGTGAAAACGGCACCCAATCACATGCGACTGAGTCAGGTGGCTTCGATGCGCTAGTGTCTGGCAGGCAGCTTTAGTGGCCATGAATGGTAGAGTGAATGTTATTGTTCACCATTAAATTGTGCTAATTTTCATATTTGAAATTTCAAGTTGCCCAGGAGTAAACAAGGCTGCCGGCTGTTCAGCATATGTTCTTTAGAGGGCATGACCACAACATAAGGACTGCTGATGGATGAACCACGCATCTTAATCAGCGCTGTCGCAGCCATAGACGCCGTACTGTCTTGGAAACTATTTTTATGCGTTGGATTTCAATTCGGCTTATCGAAAATTTGGGGAGCGCGAAAAATTGCTTATATGAAGAGCATCAGGCGCAGACCGCGAAATTGGAGCTCATCAAGTCACAAGCAGATATCGCGCTTCACAAGGCGACGTGAATCGGAGATCCTATGACTTCTTCCTTCAGCAATGTTTCTATCGCGCCCATAGACATATGAAACCTCGCTTAGCCAAAACCTCCTACGTAACAAAACGCTAGCATGCCTCAACTGTGACGTCAACTAAGGTGCCCGCGATGTTACCAGTGAAAATCAAATTTTAGAAGAAGCCTGAGCGTGCTAGGTATAGGCCACGTGCCTCACGAAAATTCGTGATTTATCGCCTCCCTGCGTGACGCCATGGTTCAAAACAGCTTGTGCCTCTCGATTTTGCAAGATATGTTCACTTGGTTCATTATACGAAAGGATGTACTTACGGCTTTTCGCTCGTAAGCCCAAACTGCGGGAAATGCTCCTACGGCATTTTCCTCGTCTAAAGGTGCGTGCGCGATACCCACGACTTCAGTACGATTGGTCATCCTTCGCATAACAAGAAAAGAATCGTCAGCAGTAATGTTATGACCCTCGTAGCGGGCCATCACCAATACGTTACAAGTTCAAGAATGCGGTCGAAAACGTCGTGGACAAGGCACGGAAACATGGTGACAACGTTCCCTTCGTTTCTGTAATTTTCGCGTACGAACGTTGACCCCCTAACCACAACTCCTCTATTCAGCGCCGAACGTCTGTTGCGAGAAGCTTGTCGTCCGATTTCAGACGCGATTTCATAAGCTGCAATAAGCGCGATTCTGTACTGTTGGCCGAAAGATGAAACGTGATAAGAAACCGGAAGCTAGTTGCTTCAGACTCTACGCTTGTCCGCTCATTGTTTAAGCAGCCTTTGGAGGAATGAACGGCGTGATCCATGTTGCACTGCAAAGTCACATGGATGCCGAATGCCACCAGGCTTAATTACGTGATGACACCTCGCCGCAGATTCACGTAGTGATGCATATTCTACGAATTGCCGCACGCCGCAGTGATCACGTTTAACTTTTGGCCGACTGTACGTTTACGAGTGTCCTTTTACAGTCACTGGACGGTCCCCGTAATGCACTGTCCTTTAGCTTCCGCCATCTTGGTTCCAAAGTAGTTAAGACTTCGAAGTTTGTTACGCGATACAAGAAAGGCTGCTAAGAAGCAGTGGGAAAAAGAGGTCATCTCTTAAGTTGTCCGCGTCAGATACTCTGGAAACCATTTTCATACTCACGCAGTTTAGGTGACAAATCTCATAAGCTGTCAGACGCTGTAGAACTGAAGTGGAGGCTGTTGCTTAGACGCCGGCCCGCACGTACTTCATTTTCTAGTATTGATCTTTTTATTATACTCATTGTGTTTTATTTTTTTCGTTTTACTGTCTCAATCCTAATGCAGCTGAGATATTTGCTTTAAGATATTGTGCAGCTACATTCAGTCACTCTGGAAGAACAGTAGCAGCTGATCCTTATTCACACCTAACTTTTGTTTCTTCTGTCTTTCGACTTAGCTCATGTTGTAGCTCAAAAGACTATGGAAGAGTGACATAAAGTTTATTTCAGTTCAAACTACAAGCATGTAGATTTCACGCCTGTTTGCACAGTTTATAAAGTTCATTACTGTTGTATAAATTTCCAGAAAGATTTATTTTGCACTCACCAGAATTTGTTTTCCTTATCATCCTTCGTTGCTTGCGAAGCTTAAATTGTTTTACGATCGAGACGTTTTGCGAGAGTTGTATTTTATTCTTTTAGTCCTGTGCACACTACGTATAATCTTAATATTGAAAGAACGATGGCCATGGATGAGCGATTAATACTCCTCATATCAACTGAGGCAAAAATTTTGCTTCGCTAAACATTACTCCTTAAGCTCAAGCACATTTATGATGTAGTATTTTGTCCAGTCACTTATGCCCGGTCATTTATGCTTTCAAGAGCTAGAACCAACGAAAACATGAAAAGTGGCAACGTTATCGGAGTTAAGTCAGTTTAGAATGAACCTGCTACCAGTAGCGTTAAATGTTACGCAAAAATCTATCATTAAAGAGATCCTTATTCCTCTCAGAGAATGAGTAATACGCCGAAAACAACAGCTTTGCTTTTACCTTTAGATTTTTTCGACGCTATTCTAGTATGGCACAGTAGTGAGGCGCACTGAGAGCCACGTTCTTATCCCGTGTCCTATCACTAAACTGGTAGGCTAAAAGGCTGGCGCCTACATACGGCCGCAAATGCCGAGAGTCGCGACTTAACTGCTACGCGGGCCGATAACGCCACGTCGCTATGAGCAACAGGAACAATCTATCACAATAAATTAGCCTCGTCATTGTATCCAGGCCATATAGACCTACGATATATTTGGCACACCCGCTTGTTATTTTACTGCATTGGGAGAATGGACGTTAGCGCATGTGCGCGTCCTATACCGCAGGAGCTAGCGAATCCTTATTGTTTCTTCGTCGTTTGACTAAGCAACTTTTTACCCTGAGTTTTAGTCTACATAGGAGTTGGTAAGACGGCTCACAGGCGTTTCTGTGCATCAACACTAATGTGTTCGCATTCTAAACTGGGCGACCCCTCTCCTCCTTCTTTCCTTCCTCCTCTCTCTCCCCCTCTCTTTTCTCCCCAAAACAAAACCGCCAACCAACACGCACGAAAACTGCAACTATACCTCCGCCACACTCGAAACGGACCAAACTGTAAACCGGTCCTAATACGTTCTCGTGCATCAACAAATTCACCGATCGATTAATCGCAATATTAACTCGAACCAAAAACACGAAACCACGCAAATTTAAAAAAAAAAAAAAGGCGGTCAAGAGGAAGCAGTCAGCGGCGTCGGAGCTGCGCGCCCTGCGGCGGATGCAGTCGGTGGTGCTGGAGGGTTCGGCGCCGGGCGAGGAGGGCCAGGCGCTGCCGCCCCTCTCCGCAGCCGTGGCGGCCGGGGATGGGCCCTTAGCGCCCCCGGCGCCAGACAGCGCGCTAGAGCCAGACAACGGCGTCGAGGACGACGACAGTGTGTATCAGCCCCCGTCCCCCCCACCGGTAGGTCACGCCAACCCCCAACCCGCCCCCGAAAACCGCTTCTCCGACACGTCCCCGAGACCTGCGTACTTAAAGCCTTTCTTTTTTTTCTCTTGGCAAGAAGATACTAGTCAGCGGTATATAGACAAGTTCCTTGCTTCGCGAGTGCGCTTCTTTGCATTGTTCGTGCGCCCAACTGATCACGGCAGCTCTCAAACGCTCAAATGAAGACCAAGTGCTAGTTGATCATGCTGGAAGCGCTTTGTCTGTTCCGCATGTATTCGTTCCGAGAGCTACTTGACGGAGAACAAGCAAACTGTGCTCGTATAAGGTGTTTGCAAAAATGGTTTTGCAACGACTAGTTTGGCCAAATACAATACAGTTATAAAAATAAGTCCTATCATCGATCAATAAATTGATCGAGAATAAGTGAGTCAATCAGTCAATAAAATTTTATGTCGATGACAAAAGACCATGCTTAAGAAGCATAGATAACGAACGAAGTCAGGTGGCAAGAATTGGATACCTGGTATTTTAGGTACCATTTGAAAACTAAATCCCGAGGACGACAAGTGCGTAGAAAAAGAAAGACGAATGCTCTCAAAAACCATACTTTTGCAGCCGTATCAGATGCTATCGGATGACTTATCATCACCTCGTTAACGTTTTTGCGTCCCTTTTGCACGAGCGAGTCACGCTGTAGTGACATGCCTCTACGAGCTTTTGTTTCGAACACCAATTTTTCTTCCAGTTTATCATCGTACAGATTTCACCACCTCACTAGGGGTAGCCAACCAACTGCGCCTTTAAGTTCCCTACATTTTTTGTTTCCTTGTTCATTTCTTACTTCCTTTATTTCGCTCTCACTTATTTTCTCATACCGATACACTAACGCTTTCTGCTCTTTCCAGCGTGCAACATATATTTAACGGCCTCGCTATTGTTCCCATCTTCTTCTCCTCTCGTCATGGCAAACACTGAATCTAAGTGATCTGATTGCTAGTGTCTATTAAAAAAATCGAAAATAATTTCCTCGTGACTAAAACTGCTACCGATCCCAGCGACGGTGCTTTTTTTTGCAGCTCTTTCGGTTTTTAGTTTTGAGCGGGAAGTAACTGTAACGCAATTTTGTCGTATTTCCCAAACCCGGCTATGCACCGTGTCTTCAACGCCTTGAGCTTTCTACTCCGGGACCATGACGGGCACGCATCCGGTACAGTTTCTGCCTTAAGTTTAGATTCACACGACGGTAACAATAACTTAATCGGGTCCGTGGAGGCGGCCGACCTGCAGCAAATCGCACTGCGAAGCCTACGGCGGCTTTATGTGCAGCTTGATTTGGCGAAATTGAGCCACGTAACGCTCGTGCTAATCGAGGCTAAGCGATAAACGAATGAAACGCGATTAAACCATTAAGGAGGCGCTGATATCGAGGGGCATGATAGAAGTGCGCCGATGTTGCTCCGCCTGTTAGCCCAGTTCGCTTTGCAAACAAACATACAAGTTGACCGAAAGGAAAAGAAGGGGATATGCGCAACTCCGGCCTCTTCTTCGGGAAGTAGGGAATCGAAATATCGAGATGGAAGAAGCTAAGGAGATATGGAGCGCCACAAAGTGTGGTAGGAGCCACACTGCGTCATTTTCCGACACCTTTGCTTACGTTATAGGCGACGTGTAAAGTTCGTACAAAATAATAATAATAATAATAATAATAATAATAATAATAATAATAATAATAATAATAATAATAATAATAATAATAATAATAATAATAATAGCCCATGCCACGCTCCACGTGCCGAGCCTGCAATTATGACGTATTTTCGTAACTTGCAGAAACGGGCACAGAAAAATGCGCTCATTATTAACGAGACGCTACAAAGGCCATCGACTCGGCTTCCACACGGACGTGTTGTCACATATATTTAGCAACACGTAGCCGAGGCAAGCCGCTTGCTCACGCCAGAAAGCACGCCCAATAAACGGCGACGACGGAAGAGAGCGCAAGCAGGCTAGACTATTTATTGCACAGCGCGGATAGCCTCTGTTAACGTGGTACCCGCTGTTTTTTCAACTACATCCTCTCCTATTCGCGGTAGCGCGTCAATCGTCTCTCTCGTCAATTGTCTTGTCTGTCAAGTAATCTGTTCGGCATAAACACGCGCGGAGATGGATTGCACTTTCTGGCATTTCTTACATTCACCTTCCTAAGCTGCTAGTTCTGTTTGAAAGTACGCCAAAAAAGAAAGTTCCGCCCTTTAGGGCTTTTATTTTCCAGAAATTCTAACCGTAATCTATAATGCGTGTATTTCCCTTATTTAACGATGCGTGCCTGATACCGTTAGGTCAAAAACGGCATGCGCCTATCAGCGTGGCACATCAATATTGGCAAACAGCATGCGCGGAACGTTAAAGAAAGAAAGTACGCACGCAATAAACAACGACCATTCTTTAGAGACGAGCGAATCCCCAGTGGATTTCAAAATTTTTAAAGCGTACGTTACGCGCGGGCACTCTGAAAAAATAAAAAGAAAGGAATCGCTTGACGAGTCCTTTTGGCGAGTTAAGAAGTGCGTTCACGGTTTAACGTCGCTTTCAGGTAGTTCTTGTGAGCTTACACTTCAGATGAAGCGCATTCACCCTGCTTCTCTCAAAATAACAAAAAAGAAAAGTACCCCATCGAGAGATACGAGAACTCGCTAAACTGCCCTTAGATGCAAGAGAAGCGGTAGATATTTCAAAACGAGTTGCCAGCGCTAATTCCTTCCTTCTTAGAGTACGGTTCAGCACGAAGAGCATCACAGTATATTTTGCATGCAATTACATCATCTTAGGCTCTAGCGGATTATAAAGCATCACTTTGCGTCAGAAAGGGAATTAATTCCGCGTTAAGCTATATTGAACCGATTAGACCGATAATCTTCTTAAACAAAATGTTTTTCTTTTTACCACTACTTCTTTTTCCTTCTCCTGCCCACACCCTTCCATCGAACCGTAAAAAAAAAAGAATAAAGATAGCGGAAACAACACTTCTTCGCATTCGCGATTGCGTTACAGCCATGTCGCGAAAGCCCTTCTTGTTTTTTGAGCAAACACGTCAGGCTTCTTTTTAGGGAACCCATTGGTCATGCCTTACTCGGACGGCTTGAATAAGTGCGGTTCTGCGGAGCACTCACGTTGTCGTGGAAAGATTAGTAAGAGTCGGTAATGTTTGCTTCTATATCCCTGAAAACAAAATGAATGAGGATAGCCCCTTTCTGTTTTGTACTCTGGGTAGAACAAATGGGGAAACGTCTCAAGAATGACGGTTGCAGTTCCTGCCTCGAGGCGGACCACGGTTCGAAAGAAGCGTGCCGTTGTTCCTCGCCCTAGTTTTTACCACGAGCGATGGAAGTGTGCACCTGAGAAAAGAAAATTGTGGAGAACACCGAAAGGCTTCTTAAGGAAAAGGGCGCGGCAAAGAAAGCAAGTGACGTCGTTTAAGAAACACACATATTTTCGCTTAAGTTAGTGTGTATTATTTGTTGTGCCGCGACATCTGCTATCAGCTTTATCACACACACACACACACACACACACACACACACACACACACACACACACACACACACACATATATATATGTGTGTGTGTGTGTGCGTGTGTGTGTGTGTGTGATAAAGCTATATATATATGTGTGTGTGTGTGTGTGTGTGTGTGTGTGTGTGTGTGTGTGTGTGTGTGTGTGTGTGTGTGTGTGTGTGTGTGTGTGTGTGTGTGTGTGTGTGTGTGTGTGTGTGTGTGTGTGTGTGTGTGTGTGTGTGTGTGTGTGATGTTCTTGAGCGACGTGTTCATCAATTTCTTTGGCGGTACGCGGTTTGTACCTAGCGCAACATTGACCAGCCGAATACTTTTTGATAAAGATCTACAATGTGTGGACTATAAATTTTTACATTTTACTTTTTACAGCGCGTCTTGGTAGGAATGTTCTTTCCCATTCCGCGGATGGCTGGCTTGATATACGTCAACTTGCTTTGCGGTGAATCAGGCTTTGCCACATAGAGACTCTTAGTAAGGAGAAGCACGCTTCACGTTGTCCCTTTGAATTGTAGTTTGCATATTGGATTGTGAAACACAGCGCACGGACGACCAGAGGATTGGCAAAATAAACAGACACATGCACTTGGGTCTGTTTCTTCTGTCAGTTTAATTCACTTTTAGTTTAGTTCGCTTCCGTTAGGTCTTCACATTTATTCTGCCGGTGCGCTGTGTCTTACTTGAATAACAAGCTCGTCCGGCCACACACCTTTTTTTATTCTTCTGTATATTGGAAGAGCTTGTGCTTGCAGCTAAGGAGTTATTAGGGCAGCCCCCATAAATAATTAAATAATTGGTTCTCTACGAATGTTAATGCACCCGGAAAAAAATTCGCAAGACAGCGTTTGATGCGAGCGGTCTGTGCGGCTGAAAGCCGTTCGCTTTCAGAAAGCAGTAGCTGGGTGGCGTTGCGACAAATGGATAGTCCGGGAGGTTCTGCGGGATCGAACGAACGCATGCATGCACAGTGAGGCAGAAATAAGTCTCAAGCTTGTCGAAACAGTAAAGGCGAATGAATGTAAGGCGTGCCCAAAACAACGCGACGGTTGAGTAAAACGGTGTCACTGCGTGTAGGAGGTAACCGAACTATTGAAACGAAGCACTTTGCGAGGACACTCGAAATTATGAAAGCTCATTGGCTTAGGCCGTCGCTTTTTTATTATGAAGGATTTTGAGAAAGCTAGAAAACAACTGTAAACAAAAATTGTGGTGAGTTCAGCTGTCCGTTGGGTCTTTTGCGCCGTGTCGCTTGCAAGGTAGTTAAATATGGAGAAGGCGATAAGAACGCAGCCGCGACAAAGAGACTCAAGCACAACGAAAATGACAAAACCAACAGTGTTTGAGCTGTTGCAGTGGCTTCAGCCGTCGCAGCCCAACATATACCTGACACCACAAAGCTCCCTCGTAACGCAACGGACACCAGGAGACAAGAACAATACAGAAAACAAGAAGTTAAGGTACATTGATGCTGGGCGGGAGAAGGAATGTGTCGATTTTGTTAAGCATTGAAGCACAACACACAGCGACGTATGGCGATGCATGCGTCAGCAAACCATCTCTTGCACTACTAAATAAAGAGCTTAGAATGCACGCGCATGCCATGATATAAATAACACTGTGAACCAAGTTAATATTTTTATTTCTGTCTCGCAAATTTTATTGTCAACATGCTCGGGCAACTATTTATGCAACGCACCTCGTGATTGGTATATGTGGTTCTTTAGTCTCGGAAATAAAGATGACACTAACGCCACGTGTGTGGACATCCGTGTGTGTTATGTGCCATGGTGTATATTGCGCTATGCCCACGAGATTTTTAATACGACGTTTCACCACAAAACACAACCTGCAAACCTAGTCAGCGGTATGTATCACCACGAAGTGCGGTAGACTATGAGCGTTCGATATGTCTGCCGCGCAAACCGTAGAAAACGTAACAATATAAAACTCACGTGCCTTTCAAAGTAAAAAACGTTAGTATGGCGCTTTTATTTTTTTGTGCGCTGTGCGTGGCTTCCTGGATGAGTTAGTGCGAAACCGATACCTTCATAAACAAAAAAGTCCCTCCATAGGAGCACAGTCGTCTAATTAGAGGCGCTCCACCACATGTTCACAAGTAGACCGAGCCATACACTGAAAATTAGCTGCCAAGGAAATATAAGGAGAAAAATGTAATTGAGTTCTGCACAAGCTTATTACGCGGAGAACGGAAGCGATCTTGATGGAGGTTGGTATGCGCCTCCACTCCGAAATTTAATTCTCTCTGCGTGCGAGTTCGAGAGAGGTAAAAAAAAAAAAGTAGAATAGAGGGAAAAGTGAAATGTAGCCTGTAGAGCGTCTTGCGCTGTAGGAAGAGAATTTGAAGTAATCGACTGTTGCCCGGCTCTGCGCGCGGAATACAGGGTATTATTCGGCTTCGCCCGCTTGAAGAGGCAAGACTGAAAAGAAACACCACGGACAGCGTGGGAGGATGAAAAGAACGCGAAAGGGACTACATCCCCGAAATGTCATACAGTTTAAATTACGCTCGCTCGGATCAATTTTGCTGCCTTCCCAGAGGGAGTGAGGAAACAGCGACCGGATGTCACATGGAGGGAAAAGGAGAGGAACGAGAAAGAAAGTCAGAGCCGCGACAAAGGAGCGATGCTCTGCAACTCCGCCGCCTCCTCTCGCAAAGCCAGCCAGCGTGGGCTGGACTGTACGCTCGCCAGCGCACGGGCGGAGGTAATTTAAACGCGTGGCGTCGAGCCATTTGTCAGACGCCACCGACTTTTCGATTCCGGCGGCGGGCGCCACGGTTTCGTATCGCGTAAGGTCCCTAGATAAAACAAGTTTCGCGAAGGTGCTCGCTTCCTTCGAAACGAGGCGTGCGCGACGAGTGCGCATGCGCAGCAGAAAGTTATCAAAGCCCTGGCCTGATGGAGCTTCAAAATAACAACGCTAGGGAGAAATCTGGCGCCGGTGTCTGCGCACGTCGCCAGTAGGGCACCCGTGCCAGGGTGGAAATAAAAACGTTAGGTCAGTTCCACGCAGTGAAAGCCGTCCAAACAGCGAAGCTGGTGGTCGTTTTTTTCAAGCTTGAACTCGTGTTTTGCGCGATTTTCGTAGAAGCCTTTCGTCTCGTTGTCGTCGTTTTGCTAGATTCGAGCTTCGGTTCCTGATTGCGCACACTCTTCAGTTGCGTGAGGTTGTGATGAAACCACAGTCTATCACACACCTCGCAGCTGTGGCCGCACTCACGGTCGAGGAATTAATTCATGAACCGTCCATCGACACCCTCCGTGGGAGGAATCTTTCAGCGTCAACGTCTCTGCTCGGCCTCCTACTCTCGAAGTTGGGGGTTAGCTTACCTCTGCTGGCGCTTGGCTTGGGTTGCTTTTTGTTGAAAGGGGGAGTTGGCTTACCTCCACCGGCGTTTGGCTTGCACTTCTTGTTGTCGATCCTCTGCGGTAGCGGCTTCCCTCCGTTGGCGCTTCTCGCTCTCGGATTTCAGAATTTGTGCGACATTTCACTCGTGCCGAGTGGAATCCATGGGGCGAAAGGACGCGCGCCGGCGAAACACCTGCTCGTATACCCCTCTCCTGCCCCCCTCCCCTAGCGCGCGCTCTGCCCCCTGCCTGGCACAGGACAACGGACGGCGAAGACTTGACAGCTCCGTTGTTAATAGGCAGTGCAATCATTATTCTTTACGTCACCCTTCTGGCTTCGTATACATTCACAAACCTACATCGTCATAGATAAGTTGTTTTGTCGGAATGAGTCAGGCCTCACTCAGCCTCTGAAACAAAACAAGAAAGAAACTAACGGGAAGTGCTGCTGCTCAAAAATCACCGACATATTTAACAAGGCACATACTGGAAAAAGTCCGGATGAAATTATGATTTAAATTCTAAAACTTAGGCGGCAAAATCCATTAGGTTTTAACGTTAAAAAACGTAACAACGCTAAAAAAACGTAAGGAGGCTGGCATGTAAAATAATCAAAAATGGTATTAGGAGAACCTGCGAAGCGGTGAATAAGAACAACAACCAGCAGCAGCAGCATACAACGACGACGATTATGATTATCTACTTTCTACATGCTGTAATATTAGCTCAGTGCAAGTTCAGCCCAGAGACACCTTAACTCGCCAGTTTCTGGTTATCAGTAAATATTAATAGGCGCAACATGCAACACGCCTTGCAAACGAGCTTAAGAAGAACAACTTTAATTCACATACATTAAAAACAATTGAAGTGTGTTATCTTAACAAGGCTGCGACTACAAAGTGTCAATGTCGTTTGACGTTTATGACCATGCTAGATTTATTCAAGAGAAGCCGACTATTCTACTCAATATAACATGTGTGCAACTCTCAACGCTCTCTAAAAGAAAAGTAAGATACAAGAAACACAACCGTATACATATTAACTTAGCTACAAAATTAACGTACTAACACTATACAGCACCAAATGATGCAATGAGTAGCTTACGGACCGACAATCTTCTTTCCGTAAGAGGTCTCCTATTAACGCTCCAGTATTTGCAACGGAATAGGCTTAGTTCGTATTGCCTCAGATATGGAACCTCCCTTTCCTACACCGTGCGTATTTCCAGTTTTTAGCGATTGCCGAACTTACGAGTTGTATAACAAAATCAAACACCCACAGGCCAGAGAATTAAGTAGAAGAAAAAGATTGTGGTCCCGTATGGTTGCGCCTATTTTAGACGCTTTCTTTCTTCTTCTTGAAAAAAAAAAAGAAAAGTTGCAGCGTTTTCTTATATGTCCCAACCTGACAGACGGAATCTTTGAACAACCTTTAAAACACACCAAAATGAGCATGTGACGTTGCAGCACGGTTTCTAATGTAAAGAAGGAAAGGAATGCCCAGCCTCTCTTTCCGTGACGAAAAAGAAAACGCGCTCAAAGATTGCGAAAGTTAGATTCAGAAGAAAAAAGTGACGGGGCAGGAAGGCAACGGACATCGATGAAGCCCAGCGCGAAGTTTACAGGTAATGGTAAGAAGAAAGTTGGAAGCAGGAGAGTGGGGCCACACTGCTGTCCAGTGGTTGTATTACTCTAGGTCTTGTAAAATGCTTTTGCAATCCTGCTTAAGAAAATTCGCTGTCATTCCAGTCCCGAAGGCATTACGTCAATAACGTTTTATTGAGCTTTCGCCATCTCTCCTATTCGCCTAAGAACTTCGAGAAATAGCGAACTTCTCTTTTCACTCACTCTCGCATCTATTATACATTGGACAGAAAATTTCCGAGGCGCAGTGTTCAGTATTTCCGAGGCCTCGTTCGGAATTTCATTTTTGTTCTTTCTTTCTTGCGAGAAAGTCGCCAAATAAGTATGCGGGAGGCCATTTCCAAAGTTTAACGTTCTTTTCTGGACTGAAACACGATATTGGCATCTTCGGAGCTGCATTCGTCGCATATTTAAGGACCACATAGCGAAGTTTCTTACTTCTTCTGTTTCTTTTTATTCGATCGACTTCCTTTGATTGCTAGCTAAAATGTTCCTGTCTGCGGTGCCGGATACACATACGTACTCGCACGTTCGGAATTTTCCGCCTTCGTTGCCTCGCCATACAAACATTGGCGAACAGCGGCGTGGTACGCTCCCGCCTTTACGAACGACATTCTCCCGTCTCCCTCATCACTCTGCTATCTGCGACTACAGGCAGACGTGCTTCGTCGTGTTCTTGTACAGCGTTCTTATCCCCTTCGCCTTACTCTATACTAGTCCCGTCATTTATACATCTCTCTTTCGTCCTTCGTAACAAAACCCTCACGCCCAGGATCCTCTAATATATTTCTCTCCAGCGCTTGCACACATGTCAGCCGCGCGCGTGCGTGCATGTTCGACGTCACTGCCCCCAGAGACACGTCTAGCCTATAGGCGCGATCCGTTATGAACCAGCAGCTGCCGCAGACAGCTGCCGCGAGAGACGTGCGCGATTCGCACGTGCAAAGGCGCTGTGACGTGCGAGAAAGGACGACGTCGTTCGGGGCTATTTAGCTGTCTCGTCCGGCGTTGTCCACCCGACTTCTCTCTTTGCTATTATTCCCCTCATTCTTATTTCTTCTTTTTTTACTGTCTCCTAACCACCTTTTCACTTCCATCTTGTTCCCTTCTGTGCTTCGGTCTTCCCACGTCGTCTGCTCTCATTCTCAGCCAACTCCTTTTTTTTTTTCGTCTTTCGTCTGTTTGCCTTCGAACATCTACGCTTTCGTTCTCGCCTCCCATTTCAATCGATTTCTCACATAGTAGAAGGAGACCTCGGATGGATTTGAGGGAAGTAGCTCTCCTTCCAACTCTCACTTTCTTATCCGTACCAGCTTCCTTCTTTTCTTCTTCTCTTTTACTTTCCGGCCGCGTTACTTCCATTGTCACGAAGGAGAAAATGTAAACTTCTGTCACACCACCTCTCCACTACAGAAAAGTTGCTTTTCCTTTGCTCCATAACGAAATGTGCAGTCAATGTTCTAAACAGGAATAGAAAACATCTATAAAAGGGAGAAAGACAAGGCGTCAGCGCGAGGCAGATCGGATTTCAATAGTAATGCACGCTCATGTGCACACACTTGTTTGCAGAAAAGGGAGAGCGGGGGAGTGATCGGAAGGCGGCCTGATGCCGGGCCAACCGGAAGTGGAGTGCTTCCCAACTCTTCCTCTCTGTACACTTGCTCCTTCTTCGTCTCGGCCTTGTGCTTATCGTAGCTTCCTTCTCGTCTTCCTCGAACGCTCTCCCTGTGCTTCATTTTATGTTGCTCCTTTTTCCTTTCTCTCTTTATTTACGTTCTGGCGAATCAGCTTCACCTTTTGAAGGACATGCTCGAACACGTCAGTGAATGGCTGCCTTTGGTAGATGCGGAAAGATACGCGTGGAAAAGGACAAAGACAGAAAACATGTAGAACGGCCGTCTCGCCGGCAGTGGCGGTGGCGCAGTGGGCACGTGGAGCACGAACAGAACACCGACAGCCAGCGAGAAAATGTCCTTCAAACGAGCAGCGGCTGGCTTTCTATTCGAGGATGCGAACGGTACGGCTTGCTCGGGGCTGCGCTATCGCAAGCTTACCACGTTCGAGGTTCCGCGCAAGCGTTGACGGATCGGACAGTGCCGCAGCCATGCGGGAAATTATTTTATTTATTTATTTATTTATCTATTTATTTATTTATTTAGTTATTTATTTATTCATTTATTTACAGCATGATGTTTTAGAGCTTCTTGCGTCTACAGCTGCAACGTCCCTCTCACCTAGTATCTCGAGCGTTAAGTTGTCCCTCGTTTTCATTGCCGGTCTTGGCACGCCATTGTGTCCATCGTATTACGCTCAAATGGCGACAAGCGGAGAATATAAACATTTTGTGGCTACGAGCTCCGAATTCTCGCTCGCTGTAACATCACCTGAGCAATGAGGTTGTCATGTAGCTGGGCGGAGCTATCGTAAACGTTGACTCAGCCGACCCGACGGGAGCGTATTGTTGCTCTTCCTATCGGTTTACCACGGAAAATCATGACTGCCACTATAAGCCAGGTTTGTCGTGACCAAGAGCTCCGTCGTGGCTACAGGCCGAAACACTGCCCGCACTCACGAGGTCGTTTATACGTCAAAGCTGTTCGTAAAGACAGGCGTCGGCGATTCGGGATGTAGAGGACGCAATAAAAGAGAAAGCGGCCGGTCACTGATAAACAGCTCTGACAAACTATACGCTCTGTGAACTCGAGCCTCCCATCTTCTTCCTTTTATACGCACGTAACGTTAAGCGTGCGGGAATATCGTATACGAGACGAAAGACCCGAGGACGCCTATGGGCTCTTACGCCCACAGCTTCCTCTGGCTCATCCAAGCGGCCCCCGTCGATATCTCAGTGTCAGCCTGACCGAGCTTAACTGGAAGCCCTTCCGTCGTGAAATGCCAAAGTGTATCGAGTGACCGAAAGCGTCGTCGTTTTCGTATATGGCGCCCTATAAACGAACCGCGCGAGCATCGTCGGGGCGTATAACGACGCGCCCTTTTGCCCCATCCGAACGTGCGGCTTCTTCGGGCGATGGACCCAGCCGCGTCGCGCCGTCACCCGCTCTCCGTTGCCTTGGTCGATACGCATCAGCATAAACAACGCCGTTGGTGAGCAAACAAGCTCGCACTGAGTGACTTTCCTGGTAGCCGCGCGCGCGACCGAGTGTTCATATATACAGTCCGGGATGAGCGTCGCCACCGGACCGGCGTCGGTCGTCGCACCATAATGTACGGGCACAAGCATAATAGAGGCGCATAACCTTATACGGCGCGAAAAGCAAAGGTGAATGAAGACATCGAGGCCGCGGTTGTAAGCACTACCGACCTCCTTCGGTATTTGGTAAACAAGGCAGGTCGCCCGGGTCTAACATTCGCGAAGCAACGTCCTGGAAAAGACGTATCATTTCGTTTACTCACAGCCCTGATTACCGGCCAGAGAAGGCGCCTCTTCACACGACACGAAACGAAGCTTAGTCGTGTGAAATATTGGGCCCCTAGTTGGTCGCGGTATTATTCAAAATGTAAGAGTGCCAATGTTCCTGTTAGTTTCTTTGTTTTCATTCTGCAACACGCACATATTTCTAGCTTGTATTCGTAATAAAGATTTCCAGTTGAATAACAGCGCACGTTCATCGGTTTATGCCCTCGTCCAGCGTCCCGCTGTTACGCGTTTTGAAAGAAAATAAAAGCGTTTCGCCATCTTCGCGCGAACAAAGCGTGCTGTTATGCTGTTACTCTTGCTTAAGAAGCTGTCGTCACCCCGTTTATCTTTAGTTCGCTGGTGGCGTGCAACTAGCTGCCACGAAGGGCCATCCAAATGGCTCATTTTGCCGGTGCGTTTGCATCGAACTGTCGCGCGCCAGACGAAACGCTCGAGTTATCCATGCACTGCCAACTCTGCTTTGTGACGCCGCGCTAAGCCCTTTGCTAAGCCCTGCGTAACAAAATCGGCGACATCGTAACAAACGGCGACGTTACTTGGGAGCACTCCCATTAGATCATATGGCAGTCGGGAAAGATCAAAGCACACAGGCTTTGTGCTGTCTAGGAGGCGTTGGCACGGCGCCTTAAGTGATGCGCTTGATCAAGGATGCCGGGCGCTGTCCACCTTCTACGAGCCTGCAGCAGGTTGATTTTCATTCGTGGCTTAACATATGCGCCCGCGGGAAAAAAGTTTTGGTTTTTCGTGCGCTAGGGCGACAACCATAAACAAAAGCTGCCCGAAGTGCTTCCACAAACATGGGCACCCGCTCTACTACCGTACAAAGTTTTTTTTTTTTCTGTTGACATCAATACTGAACATGCCCAGAGTCACAAAGTGGCGTTGGCTGATGTCGACCGCACGAATAATAGGTGCTTAGGCGGCTGTTTTTTTTTTTTACAAGCACGCTTCAACACGTGAAATTCAATTACAATTATAACAAATTTACAAGGATTTGCAAGCACCGCCGTGATCATCGAGATGTGTGTCTTTCGCTTCATGTACGTGTGACTTGCAATGTTGCTGAATGTTTGTGCGTGTGTGTGGGTAGACGCCGCAGAGCGAAACGGCATGCAGACACTTCGGCGCACCGCCGTAGCACTATAGCGTGCGCAAGCTGCATCGCCGAGAACAGAATGACATGACGATGATCATATAACCGCCTGCTGGGTGCGAGAAAAGGGAATTTGAAACGGCGTGTTGCTGATTCTTCATGCCTTCCATTTTACGAGTGTTCACAAAAACCGGGTACAACGTCAGGCAAATACGTTTGCCTCTATTTCTCGATTCTTAGACGCCACGTTGTCCGACAACCGCTAAGATTGAGATTCCAGTAATATTCCATATATCTTGCTCGTGAGGTCGCTAAGGGCTCTGTGGATTTTCCACGAAAAAGAGAAAAAAAAAATAAGAGAAAGGAAACTCGGCGTTAGCCTCGAAGAGGGTACATCAAGCTTTTCATCCTTGTGATTGCAGTTGCTCTAATAAAGCTGCAGTGAACACTATTACCTCTCTTTCTCCATACTCTCTCACCACCTTACGCCAGCACTGGCTAGTAGTTGGCTAGAACACACTGCCAAAGGCCGACCATTGAGATTAAATCTTCTTCCCTCCCGAGAAAGTTTTCCACCGAACTTTCGTACGCGACAGTATAAGTCACTCCTTTCACTTCGTTGGGATCGTTGCGCGCTTTCTGAAGTTTGTGCACGTTTCTGAGTTCACCTGGCACGTCAAGGGTGGCGCTTTGCGCTGATGGCCGAGGTCCGCTAACTAAGCGTGACCTGAGGCTGTGCACAAGAAGACACAAAGAAAAAACAAAGACGACATAGTGCGGAACGATAGGACAAGATGAAAAAGAAAACCGCTTACCGGAAAGTCCTGCCTTAATCACCATGCCATATCAGGTCGATTAACAATCGATTAACCCAGCCGCCGAATGGCTCGCCTTCGAAGACGTGATCTGGGTGCCGAAAAAACGGGGTGGCTTGTAAGTGTAGCGAGCGCACCTAACAGGTCTGCTGCACCCCGCCCGTGCCTCTAGTGAGACACGAGTCCCTGAACGCTTGCTGCAGTCAAACGTAGTAAACGATCGCATCGCTAATCACATTAACGTATAGAAATAGCACACATACGCAGAGAGAAAGAGAAGCAGGCTAACGAGGTATACACGTTGGCCTCGTGACAAGAAAACCTCGCTTTTGTTACTTGTGGAGTTCCTCGGGGCAACGTTCCGTCACCGTCTGCTCGCTATAGCCGGTCTACCTCGGTACGACATAACTATCGAATAGATGTCGCAACGTTCAAGCTAATAAATCAGACATACTTACACTCGGATATTGTCACGTAGCTACGACGATGCGCAGACGTCTAGTCAAGAGGGCAGACAGAGCTCTAAAGTTGCTGAACTCTAGGTGCCCGAACTTGGACTGCTTGTACACTCAAAGAAAGTTGAAAAAGAAGAAAGAAAAAAAGAACTCGGCGGTGACGATTGCGGCCTCCACGGTCGTCGGTCTTGGAATCGAATGACACCAATTTCGCACGCACGCTGTTTATACCTGAGTCAACGTGCGCAGCGTTTGCGACCAAGCAAATACTATAACGCGCCAGAATCATCTATGACCACGCCTATATAAACTGACAAGAAGGGCCCGTCTTTCCGGAAAAGAACGACGGGCGCTCACGATTCATGAGTTAGCGCGAGCGTGCTCTCGATCGCGCAGACACAGACGGGAAAACAAACCTGCGCAGCGATAGCGAATTATACAGCGAATTATCGAGTCTGCGAATGAAACTTAAGTGGCAACATGCTGCATCTTTAAGGGATACATCTCGTGCGAACCTGATCGACCCGTTCGAAATAGTAACAATAAGAACTGTTCATTTCATACTCTCTAATTACCGCCGCCACGCATGCGTAACTTCAATAAAACCCAGTCTAACATTTATCTCATCTCGCCGTAAGATATTTTGTTTAGAAAACTTTCTCACTATCTATTACCACCACGGTAAGCGTGGTGGTTTTGAATAGGGATGAAGTGTACAGCACTACACCAGGACAACGGCACAAGAAGGAACGTCAGACACGAAACCTGGTGTTGCGCTACACCTCGTCCCAATACGACATCACTGGCCAACATCCTCATATAGCCATGCGGCGTCGTAAGCAGTCTCTCCTCCCGATCGCATTTTACAATGACTACATCATCCTCACAAATTCAGCATTCCACTTGTGCGCAACTCATACTTCTTTTTTTTTTTTTTTGCACTCTCGCAGTGCAATGCGAAGGTGTACGTGGAACCAACTTCTCGCGTCGACTGTAACAGTTCCAGGTCACAACTAATTTATTATGTGTTTAACTAACAATGTATAATAGACGATTTATGCTATGCGCTCAAGTATAACGACGCTGAGATAATGTGCATGAAATAAAAAAGTAATACCTCAACGCTTTCTCCTTTTAAGCAGCAACGTCGCGGAACACGTTTCCGGCGTATTTTCGGCTTGGAGTCGTCTTTAATCTGTGTACTCATTTCACGCCGAACGACAACCCCACTGCAGTCTCAGCCAAAGTGCATTACGGGTGGTTAAGGGCAGGCGCAGATGTCTCTCTTCGTAGACATTTAGATTACGATAACTATATGTGGTAATCATGCGGCATAGAATGGACGCCTAGACGAAGAGCGACGGCACGCTGAGGATACATCTGAAGTACGCCAGAAATACATCGGAAATAGGTGGGTCCGAATTACGACTAGAATACGTCACACATAAGCCGAAAATACGTCGGAGATGCGTCGCTAGTACGCCAAAAACATGTTCGCTGTAATCACGAGTTTTACGTTATTTCGTTTTACTTCCACGCGCACTTCTTTCGCGCGCGGGAGAATTTTGAGTCGACATGTCGATAATCAAAACGTGCTTCCCAAATGTAGCGCTCTTCGCCATCTTTTGTAAATGCACCCGAACTCGTTTTTCCATTGTCTATAGCATGCACGCAATGCTTCGTATGCTTCCGCAGGCACGCGT